>NC_060270.1:65279719-65280443 GCF_021613505.1 Equus quagga
GGGGGGGGGGGGGGGGGGGGGGGGTGCTCTGTGGCGAGGAGATGAGTCCGAGTTCTGCTGAACCGTGCTCTCCCACTGGCTCTGGGCAGGTTTGGGGTGAGGGGATGAGCCTACTGTTTTCTACTCAGGCAATGCTTCTGGAAAGGAAGGCCCTGATCCCCGGGAACCAAGGCTGGGAAAAGCGGGTGCTCCCTGCCCCGATGCGTGGGTGGGGTTCAGAGGTACACAGCATGCGAGCCTGCTGCTTACGACCTTCACCACCACCCCTTGGGTCACCCACCCAGCCTGGGTGTGGGGAGGAGAGAACAGGGAACTGATAGAAATGCTTCAAGGAAGAAATTTTAGAGCTGAAAGACATGAATTTCCAGATTGAAAGGGTCCTCTGAGAAGGCATCCAGTGCTAGGAATAAGAAAAACACAGAAAAAATGGACCCTGTACAGGGACCAGTAATCAGAATGTCTTCAGGCTTCTCAAGAGCCATCTAAGAAAGCAGTGGACTTGGGGCTGGCCCTGTGGCCGGGTGGTTAAGTTCGCGCGCTCCGCTGCAGGCGGCCCAGTGTTTCGTTGGTTCGAATCCTGGGCGCGGACATGGCACTGCTCGTCAGACCACGCTGAGGCAGCGTCCCACATACCACAACTAGAAGAACCCACAACGAAGAATATACAACTATGTACTTGGGGGCTTTGGGGAGAAAAAGGAAATAATAAAATCTTAAAAAAAAA
>NC_060270.1:66309729-66571768 GCF_021613505.1 Equus quagga
TGACTAAAATATATATTAACTATACATATAATATATAATATATATTAAAGCTAGAAAATCCAATTTTTTTAGAAAAGGACATTTAAATATTCAGTTATAGAAAACAGGGAACTCTAAATGAGTAGCAAGTATGTGAACAGTTTTCCTTTGCTTTTTTTAAAAAATTCACTAAGAATGAGAGAAAAGTGCTCTAATAACTAATACAATGAGATGCCACATTACTGAAATTAGATTGATGAGAATTAGGAAAATCAGTGATCCCAGTGTAAGGGTGGGGGGAACTGAGAACATTTGTTTAATGCTGGTGGGAAGGAAATCTGATACAGCCATTCTAGAGTGTATTTTGTTAATTATGCCCATAACCTAAGACCCAATAATTCCATTTTTGAAAGTAAATCCCAATTATGCGCTGGAAATCTATAAAGAGACCTTCACAAAAATAATTATTAAGACATTGTTTTTCTGTGTGGAGGGTTGAATGCAACCTACAGACTGGATAATTAATATAGAGTAGATATAAGGAATACTGTGGAATATTATGTAGCATATAGAAGCAGTGAGCTAAATGTACATGGTGCAACATGTGTACTTCTTAAAACAATGATGGATGAAAATGTGAGAAACAGAAGGTGTCCTACAGTCAATATGACTTAGATAAATTTAAAATAAATACACAAAACAACACTAATTAGTTTACAAGGTATATATGTATCCACATACATATGTTAAACACATCAAATGCTTATGAGGTGGAAGAGCAATAGGAATAGAGATCAGGGTAAAGTAGAGAAAATTCTAGAAAGTTGTATAACTTGGGCATATAATGATTGTGTATCATAAGTCAGGAAATATGATGAGGTCAACTTTCTGCATCTTAGGAAATGAAAGGAAAAAAGCAGACATTAAATTCATAAATATTGCAAGGTAAGGAAATACATCATGATTATCATTGGGGATTTATTACATTTATTATAAAATATACAGGGAAGTAAGAAACTTTATCATTACTGCAGATAGTTTCAACCACCACCCAGCCAGGGGTAATTAAAGCACAGTCCATTCTCCCTGCAGTTCTAGTCTCCATATTATTGCTCTGTCCACCCAGCAGTTGGGCTCCTCTGCTCCTGCTGTCACGCTGAGCCATTGTGGTAAGCCAATTACTCTCTGTCTTTGTTTTTGCTGCACCTGCTGCTGCCAGTGCTCTGGTTGTGTGCCTCAAATTCAGACTCCTGAGAGAGAATCTGACTGGTGTGACCCATCACCTTGCATTGTCTGTGCCATGTTGATCATTTTTCTCATGACAAACAGGCACCTAGACTGCTGGATACCCCCTAGGTGGTCGCCTTTCTGGGAAATACTGCTTCTTGGACTAATCTCTTATGACCAGCATCATCTCCTCTGGCTCTCCTAGGCCTTGAACTCATTGGCTACATCCAAAGATACATCATTACTTCATAGTCGCAGTGTGACTGCTCTTGTGAAATGCCTTGTCATTACTGCATAATCTGTGGCCAATGTGGCAAGATGATGATGATGGCAGAGTAAAATTGTATCTAGAACTTGTATATTAGATCTGGATGGTAGTGATACTATGCATGTTAAAAGGAAATCTTGCAACCATGAAAGGTAATTACGCTCATAATTCTGGATGAAATGTTTAAGAATAAAACAGATTTGACAAATCTTATTTGAATTTCCTTGTGAACTGGCAGGAGCTCACTCTGGATAGAGAGAAGAGTGCCACTCCCAAACGCCTCTCCCATGAGGAATTGCACAGATTCAAGAAACCATGCTCACTTAGTATTTTCCAGCCTGCTATGAGGTATTGTGCTTTGCCTAGAACCCACACTTGGAATTATTGCAACAAGCAGTGAATTATACTAATTATTAATGTCAGAGTGCTAATTTCAGCCACATCTCCCATCTAGTCATCAGGGGCTATGCCAGCACATGGTACATACATAAATATTAACTTAAAAGAGGGATCTATGCATAACAGGTACTCAGAGTGGCACGTATCTCTTCCAGAAAACAATTCCTCTCTCTGAAGTAATAAAAATGTGTGGGAATATATAAACATAGGTATATTCTTTAGAACACTGTTTATAAGATACTCGACTTCTGGCTGAGATGAAGTAACAGAGACCATATTTTTCCCTCCCACTTGAATCAGCAGCAGCAAATATTGGGAAATATGTATGAAACAATCGTTTTTGAGACTTTGAAGATCAGACAATAAAGGATAGTGATCACTGAGAGATGGAAAACAAATAATGTGAACCTTGGATCGCCCAAGCTTAGTGCTGTAGAAGAATCTCCAGACAGTGGCACAAGGAGAGGCAACCCAGGTGTAGCTCCAAGGTTACACTGCATTGAGGAGATGGAGGCAAGAGCCCAAGAGGTCAAATTGGCTAGAGTTTGTGCAACAGAGTGCTGATGAGCAGAGATGCACAGAAAGAGAACTCTTGACAGCTGGAAGGTCCCTGTTGAGTATTTACCAGAGTACTGACTAGCACATGTGTGTGAAGAAACTACTTGGGGCCGGGAGAGAACTATCTGAGAGAATTAGAGGGAATAGTGCCCAGTGCTCACAGAGGTCTGGGAATAGTGCTTGTTCCCACCAGGCCAATTAGAAAATTGTATCATTTTTGAGATATAGGATACACAAACCCAGATGGGAATAGGGTAAAGAAGTGAGACACCTAGGGAGCAAATTGAGGGAGGTATTCACTTTCAAATTCCTAGAAACGCAGAACTGGCACATGAGAGTGAGTGCGGCTTAAATTTTGCAAGCTGGGGCCCCACTCTTAAGGCAGCCACTTTCAGGAGCCTAAGCAAGAGAGTTTCCTTACATCTGCACCCCAGAGGCCTCACCAAGTCCCAGTCCTGCTCAGGAGACATAACCAAACCCAGCTGGGGTCTTCCTAAGAACATCTAAAAGCAAGATCCGAAAACATCAAACTGTTCCCAAATAATCTAACTGTGATCCGGAACGAAGCTAAAGAATACTTATGAGGATACAAAAATAGTCAGTATCCACCCAAAAAAGGAAAAATCAAAATGTCTGGCAATCAAATATGACCAGACATGCAAATAAGCAGGAAAATATAATCCATATTGAGGAGTAAAACCAAACCGGAACTGACACAGATGTTAGAATGCCAGACAAGGATATTACAGCAGTTGTTATAATTGCATTCCATATGTTCAAAAGTTAAGTAGAGACATAAAAGATATTTAAAAAGACCCAAAGCAGCAATATAAACCCTAAAAAGTGAAGCACAGAGAAAAAAAACAACAAAACACTATCACTATCAGTGAGTTGTGGAAAAATTCAAGTGGCCTAATGTACCTGCAATATGCAATTAGAGCTCAAAGAGAGAGAAATTGGCAGAAAAATATTTCAAGAAATAATGGCTGAAAATAATTCCAAATTTGATGAAAACTATAAACGTAAGACTCAATAAGCTAAATGAACTAGAATTTCAAGAAATATGAGCAAAACCGCACCAAGGCACATAATAATCAGACTGCTCAAAAAAGATAAGGGCAAATCTTAAAGGAGTTATAGGAAAAAAAACCACACGACATACAGAGGAAATAGAGAAGAGATGCCATCAGATCTCTGGTCAGAAACCATGCAAGTCAGAAGATACTGGAGCAATATCTTTTAAGTACTGAAAACAATAGCAAGAATAACAAAAACTCTGTGAAACTAGAGTTCTATAGAAACAGAGTATCTTTCAAAAACTAAGGGTGATAGACTTTTTCAGACATATAAAAGCTGAAAATATTCATTATCATTAGACCTGTGCCATAAGAAATATTGAAGGAAGTTCTTTCTGTGGTAAATAAGCACAGGAAAAGATGTTGAGCAGTGTTAGTCATCAGGGAAATGCAAATTAAAACTTCAATGGGATACCACTGCACACCTGTTAGAATAGCTAAAAATAAAATGTTTGACCACATTAAATGTCAAGTATATAGAACAACTGGAACAGGTATACACTCTCGATGGGAATATAAAATGGTACAACCACTTTGGAAAGCAGTTTGACAGTTTCTAAAAAATTAAATATACACCTACCACATGATAAAGGCATTCCACTTTTAGATATTTACCCAGGAGAAAAGAAAAAAAAGCGTATATCTATACAAAGACTTGTACATAGATGTTCATAGCACCTTTATTTTTAATAGCCCCAAACTAGAAATAATCTAACTGTATATCAACAAGAGAATGTATAAAGAAAATTTGGTATATACACACATATTCAGCAATAAAAATAAACAAACTATTGTTATACTCAACCATGTGGTTGGATCACAAAATTATCATGCTGAGTGAAAGAAGCCAGGCTGTACTGAGTACATACTGTATGATTCCATTTGTATAATGAAATTTTCTACAAAATGACAACTATTATGTAGAGACAGAAAGGAGAAGTGCAGTTGCCTGAGGAAAGATGAGCTGAGAAGGGGATGAGGAATTGCACAGGGTCATGAGGAAACCTTACAGGGTAATGGATATGTTCAGTATCTTGAGTGTGCTAATGTTTCCACAGGTGTATACATATACCAAACCTTATCATCGTGCCCACTTTTAATGTGTGCAGTTTATACTATGTTAGTTATGTCTCAATAAAGATGTAAAAAATGCCATTCATAATTATGAAAATCCAGGGACACTTTTAATGTCAAGCCCATAGCAGATTGGTTACACGTAGCATGGTATAATTCATATATTGGAATGTTAGGCAATAACTAAGAACAATTTTAGGATTAAATTTACTGACCTCAAATAATAGTCATAATATTCTTAATTAAAAAGAAAATCGACTAATGCAATCTCATTTGGTTACAGAGTAATAGGCAAGTATGTACTGACATAAATTTAGAGATTTAACACTCAAAATAGGTATTAAAATATAATGCAAATATTATGTGATTTTTTATTTTTCTTTATAATACCCTGCATTTTCTCCTTCTACTAAAACACATAACTGTGTGATAAAACATTTTCATAAAAATTATTAGTATGAAAAAAATGGTAGCACAAGTCCTCAGGAAAAAAGTCCATAGTAGATATAAAAATAACAACTGACTACTGAAATTCAAAAGAGCTTCAATAGCTCCTCTAGCACACTACCCTCCCCTCAATGGGCAGAGATATTTTTCCCATCTCACGGAGGTGGAAATTAAATCCCATAGAGACAACACATTGCCTTCATGTCTCACTGTTATTATGTATCGCTGAGTAGGACAGATGGACAGAACTTGACCACTTGTCTCTTGGTATAATGCTTCTCCTATGATAACACAGAAGTCCAATGCAAGCTAGATTTTCCTTTCATACTTTAACATTTTCATTCTTTAGATCCTCCTTAGAAATCCAGCTTGTATTAAACACTTCTTCACAGAGAAAATTGATAGAATGATTTACTAGATACTTCACTCTGGCCTAAATAATGCAAACTAACATAAACAAAAACCCCTATTTGTCTAAGAGTACTGGCCCCTCTCATTCAATGTCCTCGTTTTTTTTTTTTTTTTCATTTGTACCAAGCAAAGAAACAATCAGTGGGTAGACTGAGAGGGAAAGAGATGCTTACCATCTTTAATGATGGGTTAGTTCTCTTACTTCGCATGCCAACCCTGTACTGTGGAAGGAGCAATTAAATGGTGTTGGCCCTTATGTGACTTCCACATAGCATTTTCTGAGAAGGAGTGAGGTGTCCAAAACCATTGAAATGACACTAGTAGTCATTATGTCCGTCAATGTCAACTGGTATGGGATCACTGCATGACAGATAGCCTACATTTACTAGATGAAGACGTTTAATGACTACTATTTTGTTTTATCGTATCAGAGCCAAGGATAAATTTAACATATTGATCATTCTGTCCTTGATATCCTGTCAATTTTCTACCTCATATATGTTGCATAACATGAAATGAAAATGGACACCAATGAAATCCTTCTATGGTTATTCAGTAGGGAAGTAGGCTTTAATATTATTCTATATGCTAAAAATATTATAATCATAGAAAAGTCTTAGAATAAAGAGTCAATGAAATTTAGAAATTATTTACACAATTGCACTTACAAATGATGAAATAAAGATGCTTGTTCAACATCACACAGAGAGCTATTTGCAGAAGCAAGGCCAGAACTTAACGTCTTCTGAGTTTCATTTCTCTGAACTCTCTCCTAAATGATGTTTTCTGACGTTCAGAATAAATGTGCACATAGAATAGTTATCAATTTTTAAATTAAACAAAGCTAAGAGCTGACTCTTCATCCATTTTTGGTCATTTTGCTAAATAAACTAGGTTTATACTTTTTGAAAATTTCAGAATGTTAGATTTTCTTAACGCATAGCAAGCATGAAAAATGAATTAATATTTATCAACATTAGAGGGATAGATAGAATTGTACATACAGATTATACACATATATAGAAATATCAACACCAGTAATAAAATGACTCACTTTATTTTTCATAACCAAGGTAAAAAAAGGTTTTAATAACTCATTAAGCTGGCAATCTTCTTCTCTTTATGTCATGAAATGTCATGATTTACAGATGTTCTCCAATTAATGGGATGTGCTGTACAGACATGTTCTAGCATTAACTTTTTTGGCGTTGTATTATTGCCTTACTTTGAAAGTTATGATATAAACAGGCCTCTGTATTTATTATTTTAGTTACTTTAGAGATTTGACTAATGATAATCTTTAGAAGAAGATTGTGACGTAAGTTTTTCTTAGATATCATGGAGGGAAATAGTCATATTGTTACTCAATCATTTGTTTGCTTTCAGTTTTGATTCACTTTTTAAATCTTGTTTCACTCTTTACAGTGGGTTCAAGGAAGCTCAATGTTACTTTTAATTGGTATATATACACATTTTACATATTGTCTACAATCCTGAATGCTACACTTATCTTTGCGTAGATTTCCTAAATTATTTTTAAGACAATTGATATATTTTTGAATTGATCTAAAGTCCAAAAATTAACTTTTGGAACATACTCATTTTTGTAAATAAATATTAATAAAGGATTTTTGGTTAAACATGATGAATTGAATATATATAGTGGTAGGTAAAGACTTACTAGTGGCATCTTATTAATTGTTTTCTGTATTCCTTACCTATTAATAATTATCCCAAATAAAAATGGTCTAAATTCTCCAATCAAAAGCCATAGAGTGGCTGAATGGGTAAAAACCCAAAACCTGACTATATGCTTCCTGCAGGAGAGAGACATACTTAGGCTTTAAATACCCATATGCTCAAGTGAAGGGGTGGAAAAAGATATTCCATGCAAGTAGAAATCAAAAGACAGCAGGGATAGTTATACATATATCAGACAAAATAGAGTTTCACTCAAAAACTGTAACAAGAGACAGAGAAGATAATAGTATAATGATAAAAAAGTCAATTCCTCAAGCCAATATAACAATCAAAATTACATATGCATGCAACATCACAGCACTGAATATATCGAAGAAGTAAAATTACCTCTTGTTTGTATATAATATGATTGTTTTTCCCTATTATTTTATTGAGGTCCATTGGTATATAACACTGTGTCAATATTAGGGTATATTATTATATTTCAGCTTCTGTACAGACTGCATCAAGTTCACTACCAAAAGGCTAGTTTCCATCCATCATCATACATATGTGCTCCTTTATACCTGTCACCCTCCCCTAACCCCTTTATCCTTGGGTAACCACCAATCTCCTTTCCCTTTCTATGTGTTTGTTTGTTTTTCTTCACATATGTGTAAAATCATATGGCATTTGTCTTTCTCTGTCTGAATTATTTCCCTTAGCATAATACCCTCAAGGTCTATCTATATTGTTGAAAATGGCATGATTTTGTCTTTTTTTAAGGGTAGCAGTATTCATTGTACATATACACCACATCTTCTTTATCCATTCATCTGTTGATGGGCATTAGGGTTGCTTCCAAGTCTTGGCTATTGTGAATAATGCTGCAGTGAACATAGGGATGCACATATCTTTTTGAATTTGTGTTTCCATGTTCTTTGAATAAATACCCAGAAATGGAATAACTGGATCATATGGTATTTTGAATTTTATTTATTTTTTTTGAGAAATCTCCATACTGTTTTCCATAGTGGCTGCACCATTTTGTATTCCTACCAGCAGTGTGATGGTTCCCTTTTCACCATATCCTCTCCAAAACTTGTTATTTCTTGTCTTTTTTTAATTTTTTATTAATGTTATGATAGATTACAACCATGTGAGATTTCAGTTGTACATTATTGTTAGTCATGTTGTGGGTACACCACTTACCCCTTTGTGCCCTCCCCCCACCCCCCCTTTTCCCTGGTAACCACCGATCAGATCTCGTTGTCAATATGTTAACTTCCACCTATGAGTGGAGTCATACAGAGTTCGCCTTTCTCTGACTAGCTTATTTCGCTTAACATAATACCCTCGAGGTCCATCCACGTTGCTGTGAATGGGCCAATTTTGTCTTTTTTATGGCTGAGTAGTATTCCACTGTGTATATATACCATATCTTATTTATCCAATCATCAGTTTCTGGGCATTTAGGTTGGTTCCACGTCTTGGCTATTGTAAATAATGCTGCGATGAACATAGGGGTGCAAGGGACTCTTGGGATTGCTGATTTCAATTTCTTAGGATAGATACCCAATAATGGGATGGCTGGGTCATAGGGTATTTCTATTTTTAACTTTTTGGGAAATCTCCATACTGTTTTCCATAGTGGCTGTACCAGTTTGCATTCCCACCAACAGTGTATGAGGGTTCCTTTTTCTCCACAACCTCTCCAACATTTGTCACTCTTGGTTTTAGATGTTTTTGCCAATCTAATGGGTGTAAGGTGATATCTTAGTGTAGTGTTGATTTGCGTTTCCCTGATGATTAGCGATGATGAACATCTTTTCATGTGTCTATTGGCCATACTTATATCTTCTTTTGAGAAATGTCTGTTCATGTCCTCTGCCCATTTTTTGATTGGGTTGTTTGTTTTTTTGTTGTTAAGCCGTGTGAGTTCCATGTATATTATGGAGATTAACCCTTTGTCAGATAAGTGGCTCGTAAATATTTTTTCCCAATTAGTGAGCTGTTTTTTTGTTTCAATCCTGTTTTCCTTTGCCTTGAAGAAGCTCTTTAGTCTGATGAAGTCCCATTTGTTTATTCTTTCTATTGTTTCCCTCAACTGAGGAGTTATAGTGTCTGAAAAGATTCTTTTGAAACGCATGTCAAAGAATGTACTACCTATACTCTCTTCTAGAAGACTTATTGTTTCAGGCCTAATCTTTAGGTCTTTGATCCATTTTGAGTTTATTTTTGTGAATGGTGAAAAAGAATGGTCAATTTTCATTCTTTTACATGTGGCTGTCCAGTTTTCCCAGCACCATTTGTTGAAGAGACTTTCTTTTCTCCATTGTAGGCCCTCTGCTCCTTTTTCGAAGATTAGCTGTCCATAGATGTGTGGTTTTATTTCTGGGCTTTCAATTCTGTTCCATTGATCTGTGGACTTGTTTTTGTACCAGTACCCTGCTGTTTTGATCACTCTAGCTTTGTAGTAGGTTTTGAAATCAGGGATTGTGATTCCTCCGGCTTTGTTTATCTTGCTCAGGATTGCTTTAGCAATTCGCGGTCTTTTGTTGCCCCATATGAATTTTAGGATTCTTTGCTCAATTTCTGTAAAGAATGTCCTTGGGATTCTGATTGGGATAGCCTTGAATCTGTAGATTGCTTTAGGTAGTATGGACATTTTGACTATGTTTATTCTTCCAATCCATGTGCATGGAATGTCTTTCCATCTCTTTATGTTGTCATCAATTTCTTTCAAGAAAGTCTTGTAGTTTTCATTGTATAGATCCTTCACTTCCTTGGTTAAGTTTATCCCAAGATATTTTATTCTTTTCGTTGGGATTGTGAATGGGCTTGAGTTTTTGAGTTCTTTTTCTGTTAGTTCATTGTTAGTGTATAGAAATGCAACTGATTTGTGTATGTTGATTTTATACCCTGCTACTTTGCTGTAGTTGTTGATTATTTCTAATAGTTTTTCTATGGATTGTTTGGGGTTTTCTATATATAAGATCATGTTGTCTGCAAACAGTGAGAGTTTTACTTCTTCATTACCTATTTGGATTCCTTTTATTTCTTTTTCCTGCTGAATTGCTCTGGCCAACACCTCCAGTACTATGTTGAATAAGAGTGGTGAAAGTGGGCACCCTTGTCTTGTTCCTGTCCTCAGAGGGATGGCTTTCAGTTTTTGTCCGTTGAGTAAGATGTTGGCTGTGGGTTTGTCATATATGGTCTTTATTATGTTGAGGTACTTTCCTTCTAGACCCATTTTATTGAGGGTTTTTATCATAAATGGGTGTTGGATCTTGTTGAATGCTTTTTCTGCATCTATTGAGATGATCATGTGGTTTTTGTTTCTCATTTTGTTGATGTAGTGTATCATGTTGATTGACTTGTGGATGTTGAACCATCCCTGAGTCCCTGGTATAAATCCCACTTGATCATGATGTATAATCTTTTTGATGTATTGCTGTATTCAGTTTGCCAGAATCTTGTTGAGGATTTTTGCATCTACGTTCATCAGTGATATCGACCTGTAGTTCTCCTTCTTTGTGTTGTCCTTGTCAGGTTTTGGGATCAGAGTGATGTTGGCTTCACAGAATGTGTTAGGGAGTACTCCATCTTCCTCAATTTCTGGAATAGTTTGAGAAGAATAGGTATTAAGTCTTCTTTGAATGTTTGGTAGAATTCTCCAGACAAGCCGTCTGGTGCTGGACTCTTGTTTTTGGGGAGGTTTTTGATTACCGTTTCTATTTCCTTACTTGTGATTGGCCTATTCAGATTCTCCATTTCTTCCTGATTCAGTTTGGGGAGGTTGTAGGAGTCTAGGAAGTTGTCCATTTCTTCTAGGTTGTTCAATTTGTTGGCATATAGTTTTTCATAGTATTCTCTTATGATCCCTTGTATTTCATTGGTATCTGTTTTTATTTCTCCTCTCTCATTCCTAATTTTATTTATTTGAGATTTCTCTCTTCTTTTCTTAGTGAGTCTGGCTAAAGGTTTGTTGATTTTGTTAATTCTTTCGAAGAACCAACTCTTTGTTTCATTGATCCTTTCTACTGTCTTTTTTGTTTCTATATCGTTTATTTCTGCTCTTCTTTTTACTATTTCCCTCCTTCTACTGACTCTGGGCTTTGTTCGTTCTTCTTTTTCCAGTTCTGTTAGGTGTCATTTGAGGTTGCTTATGTGAGCTTTTTCTTGTTTAGTGAGGTGAGCCTGTATTGTGATGAATTTCCCTCTTAGGACTGCTTTTGCTGCATCCCAAATGATTTGGTATGTCGTGTTCTCATTTTCATTTGTCTCCAGATAATATTTGATTTCTTCTCTAATTTCTTCAATAATCCATCATTTGTCCAGCAGCGTGTTGTTTAGTCTCCACATTTTTGCACCTTTCTCTACTTTTTTCTTGTTGTTGAAATTTAGTTTCATAGCATTATGATCTGAAAAGATGCTTGATATTATTTCAACTCTCTTGTATTTATTGATGCTTGCTTTGTTTCCCAAAATATGGTCTATCCTTGAGAATGTTCCATGTGCACTTGAGAAGAATGTGTAACCTGCTGTTTTTGGATGAAGTATTCTATATATATCTATTAAGTCCATCTGGTCTAATTTTTCATTTAATTCTATAATTTCCTTGTTGATTTTCTGTCTGAATGTTCTGTCCATTGGTGTTAATGGTGTGTTGAGGTCCCCTATTATTATTGTATTGTTGTTGATGTCTTCTTTTAGTTCTGTTAAGAGTTGCTTTACAAATTTTGGTGCTCCTGTGTTGGGTGCATATATATTTATAAGTGTTATGTCTTCTTGGTAGAGAGTCCCTTTTATCATTATATACTGTCCCTCTTTGTCTTTCTTTATCTGTTTTGCTTTGAAATCTACCTTGTCTGATATTAGTATAGCAACACCTGCTTTCTTTTGTTCATTATTAGCTTGGAGGATTGTTCTCCATCCCTTCACTCTGAGTCTGTGTTTGTCTTTGGGGCTGAGGTGTGTTTCCTGGAGGCAGCATATTGTTGGGTCTTGTTCTTTTATCCATCCTGCCACTCTTTGTCTTTTGATTGGGGAGTTCAATCCATTTACATTTAGCGTGATTATTGAGATGTGGGGGCCTACCACTGCCATTTTATTTCTTGTTTTCCAGTTTTCTTCAATTTCCTTTGTTTCTCCTCCCATGGTTTAATCTGTTCTGATGAAGAGCTGCTACTCTCTGTTGTTGTCCTTCTACTTATCTCCTCTGCTCTTGGTTTTGTAGCCCCTTTCCTTTTTTTGGATTTTTCAGGAATGAGGGTTTTCCTGAGGATTTCGTGAAGAGGAAGTTTTGTGGCAATGAACTCCCTTAATTTTTGTTTATCTGGGAAAGTTTTTATTTCTCCATTGTATTTGAAGGATATTTTCACTGGATAGAGAATTCTCGGCTGTAGGTTTTTGTCCTTCAGATTTTTGAATATATCATTCCACTCTCTTCTAGCCTGTAAAGTTTCTGCTGAGAAATCTGCTGATAGGCTGATGGGGGTTCCTTTGTAGGTTAGTTTCTTCTACCTGGCTGTCCTTAGTATTTTCTCCTTGTCGTTGACTTTTGCTAGCTTCACTTCTATATGCCGTGGGGTTGGTCTTCTTGCATTGATAAAGTTTGGAGATCTATTGGCTTCTGTCACCTGAAGATCCATCTCTCACACCAGATTTGGGAAGTTCTCAGCCATTATTTCTTTGAATAGGCTTTCTGCCCCTTTCTCCTTCTCTTCTCCCTCTGGTATACCTATAATCCTTACATTGCATCTCCTAATTGTGTCTGATAATTCTCGGAGAGTTTCTTCATTTCTTTTTAGTCCTACTTCTCTCTCCTCCTCTGCCTGCAACATTTCTATATTACCATCTTCCAAATTGTTAATTCTTTCCTCCATATTATCGGCCCTACTGTTCAGAGCATCTAGATTTTTCTTAATCTCCTCTATTGTGTTCTTCATTTCCAGTATTTCTGTTTGGTTCTTCTTTATAGTATCAAACTCTTTTGTGACATAGCTCCTGAACTCTTTGAGTTGTCTATCTGAATTCTCTCTTAACTCATTGAGTATTTTAATGATGGCTGTTTTGAAGTCATCATCATTTAGGTTATATATTTCATTTTCTTTGGGATTGTTTTCTGTGTATTTGTTATTTTCCTTCTGTTCTGGAGATTTAATGTATTTTTTCATATTGCTTGATGTTGTAGATTTGTGCCTCTGCATAGAGATAGAGTTTAGTTGCTCCTTCCACTTGTTTCTGCTGGTGTGGTGGGGGAGCAGCTGTTTATGCTGCACCAACCAGGAACCCTATCCGCAGTTGCTAACTGGGCCTGGGCCCCTCCTCGTAGTCACAGTGGTCCTGTGGATTCCCTCTTCTGCCATGGGGGCCGTCACGGGGGGTCTTCAGGCTGCTGGCGCCTACTGTTGCAGCCCACCTAGACGTGCTCCCTCCTTGGGGTATGCAACAGTATTATGGGCTTTTCCAGTGGCCAGGGTTAGGATCACTTATATTTGCTGCTCCATCACTCTCGGCACCCACAAAATCTCACTTGTCCACTATGGGTCGCAGCAGAGCTATTGGCATTTTCCACAGCCTGTGGTTAGCTCACCTAGCTATGCTACTTTTGTCCTGGGGTCTTCCAGCCTTGTGGCTGCCGGATGGGTGCTCTCTACTAGTGCTGTGCAGAGGCTTTCACTGAGGCTGCTGTGAGCCTGTAGGGTTCCCCCTAGTCTATGGAGCCGGGTCGCTGGAACTCCACCCAGCCCCAGTCCTGTTCCCCAGGAACTCGGGGATCCCTTTGCCCTGTCTGGGGGATAGCCAGAGATCCTGATTTCAGTGGTAGCTGGTCGGCTGCTGCCCTGCCTGATATTCTCCTCTCTGGGACCCTCCCAGTGTTGTTGATGCTGGGAAGAGCCCCTCCGCTAATGGCAGATGGAGAGTTTTGTCTGCTGCCCTGGCGGAACTCTGAAGCTTCCCCCCTAGGCCGTGGAGCCAGCCGCTGGAGCTCCACCCAGCCCCAGTCCTCTCTGAGATCTCCGGCAATCCTGTGCCCCACTGGACCGGCAGCGGCAGTTGTGGGTCACCGCACCCTCTGGGATTCTCTCTGGGACTTTCCTGGAGTTGTGAATTCTAGGCGTGGCCCCTCCACTAATGGCAGACAGAGAGTTTTTTCTGCTGCCCCGGCGGAACTCTGGAGCTTCCGCTGGAGCTCCACCCAGCCCCAGGCCTCTCTGAGATCTCTGGCAATCCCGTGCCCCACCGGGCCGGCAGCGGCAGTTGGGGGTCTCTGGGATTCTCTCTGGGACCCTCCGGGTGCTGTGGACACCAGGCAGGATCTCCCCGCCAATGGCGGGGCAAGACTCTCCCTGCAGGCTCAGGTGTGTAACTCTGGAGTTTCCCTCTGTGTTTAGGAGTAATTGCGGGGGGTTTAGGTAGGGCTCTGGTCACCTGTTTCCACCGTCGCTCCTCTGGTGTGTGCTCACTCCTGCCCTAGGTGTGTGTTGATCTTCTGGGGGCATCCGTTGGAAGAAAGCCGCTTGCAGGTACTAGGCTGTTAGGTCGGGGTCGGAGAGTTTTCACCTATCTCCACCTCCTCCCGGAGGGAAGTCCGTCCACCTTCCGATGTATAGTCGCGTGGGTCTCTCCGACATCCTGAGATGCTATCTGGATATCCCTTGTTAAGCAATGAGTGTCCAAATGATTGTAGACTCAAAGGGGGAGAGACAAAGAGGACTACTCACGGCGCCATCTTGGATCTTCCTCTACTTCTTGTCTTTTTAATAATAGCCATTCAGACATATATGAGATGATGTCTCATTGTAATTTCGATTTGTACTTCCCTAGCAATTAGTGATGTTGAACATCTTTTCATGTGCTTATTGTCAATCTGTATATCTTCTTCAGAAAAATGCAGCCACATATAAACAAATGAAAGTAGACCATTATCTTATAACATACACAAAAATTAACTCAAAATGGATTAAAGACTTGAATGTAAGACCAGAAACCATAAAACTCCTAGAAGAAAGCATAAGCAGTACATTCTTTGACATCAGTCTTAGAAGTATCTTTTTGAATGCCATGTCTCCTTAGGCAAGTGAAACAAAAGGAAAAATAAACAAATGGGACTACATCAAACTAAAAAGATTCTGAATGGCAAAGGAAACCATCAACAAAATGAAAAGACAACCCACTAACTGGGAGAAAATATTTGCAAATCATATATCCAACAAGGGGTTAATATCCAAAGTATATAAAGAACTCATACAACTCAGCAACAAAAAAAATACACAACCTGATCAAAAAATGGGCAGAGGATATGATCTTATATAGAGAAAATCCTGAAGTCTCTAGCAAAATCAGTTGGAACTGATAAACAAATTTAGTAAAGTTGCAGGATAAAAATCAATGTAAAGAAATCAGTTGTGTTTCTATACACTAACAATGAAATATCTAAAAAAGAAACAAAGAAAGTAATTCCTTTTATAATAGCTTGAAAAACAATAAAATACTTGGGAATAAATTTAACCAAGGAGGTGAACGACCTGCACACTGAAAACTATAAGAGTTGAATGAAAAAAATTGAAGAAGACACAAATATGTGGAAAGATACCTTATGTTTATGGATCAGAAAATTAATGTTGTTAAAATGTCCATACGGCCCAAAGCTGTTTATAGATTCAATACAATCAAGATTCCTATGGCATTCTAATGGCATAGAAAAAATAAACCAAAAATGTGTATGGAACCAGAAAAGACTCCAAATAACCAAAGCAATCCTGAGAAAGGAGAAACAAATCTGAAGGCATCACAATTCCTGATTTAAAACTATAATACAAAACTATCGTAATCACAACAATGTGGTACTGTCATAAGACTAGACATATAGATGAATGGAACAGAATCAAGTGCCCAGAAAAAACCCTCGCATGTATGGTCAGCTACTATTTGACAAGAGAGCCAAGAACACTCAGTGGGGCTGGAGAAACTGGATACTCAGCTGCAGAAGAGTGAAACTGGACCCCTATCTTATGTCACTCACAAAAATTAACTCAAAATGAGTTACAAACTTAAACATAAGACCTGAAACTGTAAAATCCTAGAAGAAAACATACAGAAAAAGCTCCTTGACATTGGTCTTGGCAACAATTTTTTGCATCTGACACCAAAATAAATAAGAGGGGCTAGATCAGACTAAAAAGCTTCTGCATGGTAAAAGAAAGAATTAAAAAATAAAAATGAAAAGGCATTCTTCTATGTATTAATAATAAAAACATTAAAATCAGAAAATTAAATATTGAATTACAAAGGAATTCAATTACTATGAGGAATTATTATGGAATTGGAGAAAATTTGTAATCCATCTACCTGATGAGGCTTAATATTCAAAATATATAAAGAACTCATACAACCCAATAGTAAAAAAACACATAATTCAATTAAAAAATGAATAGAAGACCTGAATAGATATTTTTCCAAAGAATAAATACAAATAACAAACAGGTACCTGAAAAGATGCTCTATGTCACTAATCATTAATTAATCACAATCACCATAATCAGAGAAATGAAAGTCAAAACCATAATGAGATATCACCTCACACCTGTTATGATGTCTATTATCAAAAAGACAAGATATGACAAGTTTCACTGAGGACATGGAGAAAAAGCAACCCTGTACACTGTTAATAGGAATGTAAATTGGCACAGCCACTATAGAAAACAGTATGGAGGCTCCTCAAAAACTTCACAATAGAACTGCCATATGACCTAGCAATCCTGCATCTGGAAATGAAATCAGGATCTCAAAGAGATATCTGCACTCCTATATTCATCGCAGCATTATTCACAATAAGCAAGAAGCAGATAAAAACACCAAGTGTCTCACTACAGATGATGTTATCCATCCATGAAGAAAAAGGAACTCATGCTAATTGCACCAGCATGGATGGACATTGAGAGAATTTGCTAAATGAAATAAATTAGACAGAGAAAGACAAATACTATATGATTTCACTAATATGTGAAATCTAAAAATGCAGAACTCATAGAAACAAAGAGCAGAGTGACAGTAGCTGGGGTCTGGGGGAAATGGGGAGATTTTAGTCAAAGGGTACAAACTTGCAGTTTTAAGATAAATAAGTTCTGGGGCTCTAATAGGATGGTGACTGTAGTTAACAATAGTGTATTACATACTGGATAGTTGCTAGGAGAGCAGGTCTTAAATGTTCTTACCATCAAAAAGTAAAGGCAATTCTGTGGGGTGATAGAGCTGTTAACTCACCCTATTGTGGTAATCATTTCACAATATTTAAGTGTATCAAATGATCATGTAGTACACCTTAAACTTACAAAATGTTAAATGTCATTTGTATTTCAACAATGGCAGGAAAAAAACCCACAAAGTATCTCCCCACAAAATATTTACTAATTACAAAGAACAAAAAGTAATTCTACAGTGGAGGAGGCTGGTAGGTACCATCTTAATCAGGCGATTACAGTACACACATCATCAGTATTGGGACAAATCAAAATTCTGTGATGCTTGATAGGAGGCACTCAGCATCACTGTGTGATATTCCCACCGTAAAGGGATAACCTGAATCTAATTATGGTGGAAATATCAGATAAACCCAAAGTGATGGAAATTCTACAGAATAACTGGCCTGCGATTATAAAAACTATCAAGCTCATGAAAGTCAAGGAAAACCTCAAAAACTGTTGCTGATTGAAGGAGACTAAGGAGACATGACAACTAAATAAAAAATATGAATCTGAGCTGGATCTTTTTACTATTAAAGACAGTATTGATGCAGTGAATGAACCTTCAATGCAATCTGAAGATTCAGATAATTGTAATTCAATATTTAATTTTCTGATTTTAATGTTTTTATTATTAATACATAGAAGAATGCCTTTGTTTACGAAATACATGCAAAAGTATTCAAAGGTAATAGAGCATTGTGTCAACCAGCAAGCCCCTTCTATCCCTCAGAGGTTCCCATCTGGTTCTGGAGTCTTGCTTGGTTCAGAATGAAGCCCTAAGCATTGGCAAACATGAGGAAAATTTCCAGCATGGAAAGCAGACAGAAAAGCAAAACCAGGACTCTGAGGAAAAAAGCATAATGCAACTATCAATAACATAATAATAAAAGTTCAAAATGTGTATTGTAACATAGCCTGGAAATACATCGCATCTATGTTCTGGTTATCTATTACTGCAGAGCAAGCTGCCACGAAGCTTAGTGGCTTCAAGTAAGTTGTTATTATCTTTCCTAGTTCTAGGGTTCTGCTGGACAGTTCTTGCTTGAAGTCAGCGGGCAACAGGGTCTGGAAGCATCTGAAGATGTCTTCCCTGAATGCTGTGGGCTGGGGGGCCTCTTTCTCTGAATGACTTCTCCTGGGGGCTACCCTGGGCTTCTTGAGTCAAGTGAGAGGGTATATTGAGGGACCACCTCCTTGAAAAAGTCACTTTTATCATTTTGGGTTCAATGCAGGGAACGGAACTCACTCTAAGTATTTTACCCAGGAAGAGGTTTTATTTTCCAAGAGATAGACTTTCATTTCTTTTTTGCATGTGAGTGAAAAAGTGAGTGGGCCAGAGATGGTAGACAAGAGAAACTTAGTCTCTCACAGTTCTGGCGGCTAGAAGTCAAACTAAAGTGTTACTTCTCTCTGCAGGCTCTAAGGAAGAAGCCTCCCTTGCCTCTTCCCAGCTTCTGGCGCTTGTCTGCAATCCTTGGCTAGCAGCTGCATCAGTCTGATCCCTGCCTTTGTCAGCATGTATCTTTCCTCCATGCTTCTCTCTGCATTCGAGTCTCTCTCTCCTTACGAGTAAGGCAGTTATTAGATTTAGGGCCAACTTGAATTCATTATGATTACATCTTACTTAACTTGATTACATCTGCAAAGACCTTCCTTCCAATCAAGGTCACATTCACAGGTACCAGGGATTAGGACTTCAACATATGTTTTTAGGGAGCACAATTCAGCCCAAGTGCAAGTCAAGCCAAATAAATAGCAAAGTGATTTTTATCAAATGTACCGTTTTAAGTAAAAGGCTTTTTTAAAAAAATTTCAGTATAACTTTACATACAGTCAAATACTTAAATTATCAGTGGACAGTTCATTGAAATTAGCAAACAAATCGTATATACACATAGATTAAAACAAAACAAGGAAGAAGAAGAGGACTGGTGAAACCATAGTGGTCTCCCTTATGACGCCCCGCAGACGTGTTCTTCCTAAGCAAAAGCGAGTCATTATGCTGATTTCTGTCATCACAGGGTAGTTTTGCCTATTTTGAATTTTCTGTAATGCAATTGTACAATATTTACTCTTATTTCTGGGCACTTTCATTGAATATGATGTTTATTAGATCATCCTTGTTTTTGCATGTAGCAGACCTTCCAGGAATGACTACAGAACAAAATGCTACAGAACACTATTTTCATGTGGCAAAAATCCTAAATGAACAAAATGATAGACAATGAAAACACAGCCTCTTGTTCATTTCTCGGGTCTGCTAGTTCCACCCCTCAGCGTCAACTCCTGTTGTCGATTTCTCTTTTTATTTGTTCAGAGATTAAGCACGTAAAGCATTAGAAATATTTAACTGTGCCCACACATATATCTATGTATCTCAATATGAGAGTAATATAAATGCATTCTATTCTGTATCTGGATTTTTATCTTAGAGGCATTTCCCAATTAGCACATATGAATCTACCTGATTTTAAAAAATAGTTGCTTAGTATTTCATCTAAATACTGCATCTCAATATATTTTATCAGCTACCCATTGCTGGTCATTTAAGTTGTTCTTATACTATAGCTCTTGTATCTGTATATATCTGTATATTTGTCATAAGGATATATTTTAAAAACTACAATTTTACTGGGTCAAATATGTTTATTTTAAATTTTGGTGTGTATCGCCAAGTCTTCTAAAGAGACTTGTAATTTTTACTTACAACAACCATGCCTCAGGGTCGCTATTTTTCTACAATTACATTCACAAAATAAACCCTTGTTGAGATTAATAGATTGCCTGGATTAATAAACATGTCAAGATTAATAACAAGGTAAAAATATAATTTATTCTATTTTGATTTGTATGATTTATTACTTATAAGTGATATTGGATTTGACCAGCTTGACTCTCAGAAAGATGTCTCTGGGAGAACTGTAGGTAGATAGAGGTTAGGTTGGAGATTTGAAAAGAAATCCCACAGTGGGGCAAAGTGGAGATAATTTTCAACTAATAAATACAATAAAAAAAATGATTCCACAGATGGGAAGGGGGTGGGATTTTTTCCTGAGAAGAATGTAGGAAGGGATAGAATGTTTATCTACTCACTTCCGCTATTCAACAATATGCTTGGCTTAAGCATGTTGAGGTTTTTGATTTTTTTTATTTTAAAATGATAATGACTTCCCTTGATATTATACTGAAAGCTGACCCTAAAAACCATGTGAGAGTACTGGTCAAGAATCCGGATGCTCTCTCCCAACCCACAAACCTACTTTTGTTCCTGAAGAATAGTGTATGACACAGGGAATGTCTCTACGAAGCCATCAATTGAGTTTGAGTGATTTGCCAATGAAATTGTAGATAGTATCATTTCAAGAGCTTGTTCTTCAAGAAACGTTGGAAACAGAGCCATGATTTAAAAACAAGAAAAGCCACGCATCAAAACAGAGTAACAGCTGGTAGTTTGCAAAGAAAAACATACAGGCTGACCTACTTAAAAATAACCCCGTTAATGCCCTTATCTGAAATGAGGCTGTTTTTAAACAAAATGGGCTTGTGGGAAGATGATTTATTTTTGTTTCTCTGGCAAAGGCCAGCATTTGCTTTTAGTCTCCGGAAATATTACATGTCCCCGAAAGAACCTTATGGCACAAACTTGAGAATTCTCATACTAGTAGAGATTAGAGTTAATCTATACCAATTGCATCTTGTGTAGATGGAAAATGGCACAAGTGTTAAGATTACTAAAAGTCACATAGCAAATTATGGAAACAACTGGGAAAAGACCAGTTTATTGTGACTGCTAGGCTGGTACTTTTCGACCATGTCACTAATCATCATAACGTTGTGATATCAGAAATAGCATGGCATTGTAGAAGTTTTAAGTATATAAAAAAACAGCTATTGTGGCTGCACTGACTATGGTATTAATGGAAGATCCCATGGAAAATATACTTAAATTATTAGCTATAAAGACAATATAAATTCAGGCAGCTAAATATTATATGACACAGTTTTATAAATATAAAACCAAGTCTGCTCTTCATTTTTCCTCTGAAGAGCAGAATAAATCTTTTGTAGTCTGAATTATAAATATATAATGACTAGCAATTTTATTTCTTTTTTGCCTCTACTCTGTGTCTTTTTTTGTTGTTGTTGTTCCTCTTATTATGCTGCCTTGTGCCTTGTGGGACAGAGATGGTGAAAGGAATGACATCAGCATTCTTACACACTGCAAGTGTGGTGTGAAGTGAGACTATACTCAGACACATACTTACACTGGATGTGCATTGCAGACTAGGATGCCCCATAGTCTTAACTCTACAAGCCTTGCTGATGATGTTTTAATTTTAAGGTATTAAGAGGGCCATGCTCATTCAAGCACCTAATAAGAAAAAAAAAATTAGAATAGGGAAAAAAAACCTAGACTATTTAAACTACTTAGATATTTCGTATAATTCACAATGGTCCAGCCAAAAGAACTTGTAAAATGGAAGAAATGTTTTGAATTAGTCCCATTCTCTTTTCATGAAAAAAGTATTAATTGATGATGAAATTGAATTTCAAAAGCCTCCTATTGTGTCTCCCTGTCTCTGCTGTTCCTCCCCTACCTCTGCCCCAAGTAATTTTCAGTGAAGTTGCTGGAGGAAAATTTTAAAAAGGCAAATCTAGCTAAAATTTTTCATGGTCTTCCCATTGTGCTTGGAATTAACTCAAAATTCCTAAGCATGGCATGCAAGGGCCCCAGGAGAAGCTGCTGATTTTTCCTCCAGCCTGGGTCCTGAACCCCCAGCAATGCAACTATTAAACCTTGTGCTGCACTGGGTGCGTTTCCCACGAAGGTGCATGGCTACCTGTGTTCTTCTGTCTGCACGGGGGACTTCCTCCTCCTCAGGCCTGCTCTGTCTTTGCGTCACATACTGGTCTTTCAAGCCTCAACACAAGCACCATCTAATCTAATCTAATCATCATTTTGTTACATGACTCCATACATTCTTTTCCCTATTTAAGCCAGTTGGAGTTGTGTTTCTTTTAAAATGAACAAAATACTTAGGACACTAGACTATGCAGACTTGTATCATAGTCATTATGATATTTTATTCAATACATTTATGTATATGCTTCTATCTCTCAGCATTTTGAAGTCTAAAATTAACTACTTACTTTAAATCAATGTACTCTCTTCTGAAATTAAAAAATAATTACAAGACAATTCTACTTGCCATGCTGATGGGTATAACAAACTGGATATGTTGAGTGGTAGGGTTCAAGAATGGACGTGGGCATCTGTGATAAAATCACCACAATCTCATTAATGGAGATATCTCCTTGAACATGGAAACAAACTGGGGAAGTCAACAAAATATGTGTGGGCACTAAGAATATAAATATTTTTATGCTAACATTGCTTTCTCTGGCCTACTGTAGAATCTACTCTGCTAAGCATACGCAATAGGGAAGTCATTAGAGTCTCTGTAGCAAAACTTGGGCTCTTGTCTCCTGTGAAAGCTTGTTAAAGGTAATGAAACATAGTGGTTGCCTCTCCATTCTATGTTTCTTAATGGGGCAATCTGAGACTGCACATTGTCAGATGATAGTCAGAGGAGCAAAGGGTTACTACAGAGTTGTCAGCAGATGCCAAGGGCAGTTGGAGGAAATCATCACCTGCTGTAACCCTTGATACTAATTAGCTTCCTCTTCATTAATTACATGCAGTTGCCCACAGTCCATTTTATTTTGTACTTGAGCTTTCAGAGAGCATTCTCCTGCTTTTCTGCAATGTAGTCATAGTGCCATATAGCATACAAAAAGCAAACTAAGTATGGCCTGGACATTCTTGTCTGCTTTAGAGTATGAATGCCTTTCTAAACATGATCTGTGTCTTTTGAAGCAATGAATTCTCTACTAAATTTCAGTGGGAGTGGTTTCCAGGATGTGACTCCTGGGGGATGGAAAGGGGAGGTTACCAGGTGATGAATATGAAGATCCAGGTGGTGATAGCCTTTCCTAATCCAGACTGTTGATTAAGGGGCTGGCAGACTCACTGCCCATGATCAAAATAGCCAGCAACATCTGAAATTGGCTGGGGATAAACACCAATTAGAGCAAAAGTCTGCACAGTTTTCTCTTAATGTGTGATGATTTTGCATGCTTAAAGTATCTTTATTCAGATCCAAAATGAATCCCATAGACTATGTAATTAAAACTATTGTTTTAGAAATGAAGAAAAGAGACATAAAGACACTAGGTAGACAGGCCGAAGTGCACACAGACAGAGTGGAGGCAAAAAATGAATAACTGACAAAGAAGACACTAGTGGCAACTCCTCTCCTCACACCTATTTTGGAATCTTCCTCTGTTTATCATCTTCTGTTTTCCTATAACTTAAGCCCTTCCCTCTCTGCCTGAGAATTCTCAGCATTCTAACGTACTCAAAAAATTTCAAAAGAAAATCAACTTTGACCTTTTTATCCTGCTCCACCAGCTATATTCTATCAGCGTTTTCCTTACCAATGTTGCTGCTTCTATTCTGCCCTCACCTTCTCCTCCCACCCCACCGCTAGACACACACACACTCCACACCTTAATCCACTGGGTCTAGTCTTCTGTCACATCCCTTGACTGCTACTCCAGGGTCATAAGTAATCTTTGCTAAAATCCAAGAGCACCTTTGTGAATTCTTTCTGGATCTCTGTATGGCATTGTTGGGAAGACTGAGTACAATCATACTAAAATGTCTCCTTCTTGGTTTCCCATGACCACTCTTCCTTGTGTCTTCTCTGGGAATGTCTTCTTCTGTTTCTTCTCCACAGACATCTCCAGCCTCTCTCTCTGCTTTAAGTACTGGTTTCCTGCATTCTTTTTTCAGCCATTCTTCCAACCTCTTGTGGTCTTGTTGCATTCATTCATCCTGTCCCAGGCTTTAACAAACCCAGATTTGTCCCTGGAATCTGGAGGCATCTACACAAGTGCTAATCTGTCCTCTGCCCTTGGGCAATAGTCTCACACACACACACATACACACACACACCACATATACTCACACCCCATGTACAGAAAGCACCTCAATCAGAACACAAAAACTGAAAGTTATTAATTCCCCCATCCCTTACCTCCAAACTAGCTTATTCTCTTGGGTGTCAGCTTGTTGGACGGCATCATTATTTACACGGTTATCTAAGACAAGCACCTGGCAAGTATCCCTGACTTCTTCCTCTCCCTTCCTTTTGTCACCGATTTGTCCCCATCTTCTGTTTCTTCTTCTGCTGAAATATCTCTTGAATTCTCTCTTTCTCTTAAGTCCCACCTCCAACTTCAGTCACTACTTCACTGCAGATCTTTATCATATCTTGCCTACATTATTGTTACTTCCTAATGGTTTCCCTATTATTAATATTTCTCCAATCTACCACCTCGCTTACTGTAAGAATAGTCTTTACCACAGAAAGACAGAAATAGAAATTATATCATGTGCCCACCTAAAGCCTTCAGTTCTAGGTTTTGGGTTTAGTTCAGCAAAACAGAGCTTCATCGTGATTTCGAAGCTGAACATTTATCAAGTCTTCTTTGTCTGAAGAAAACAGCTCCTTTTTCCTGAACTTCTGGGCAGGGAGAATTGACCACCTATGTGCCTTGAAGACCACTCGTGTAATTCTAACAGAGCACTGATACCACGTTACTGCTGGTATTTGTGTGTCTGTCTCCTTTCCTCAGTACACTTTATGTCTTTGATGGCTGGGACTCCGTGTGCATGTGTGTGTGTGTACACATCGTTCCCATTTCCCAGCAAAAAATTTGTCACACTATAGGGTTTAAAAAATCATTTTTGGGGGCCAGCCTTGTGGTGCAGTGGTTAAGTTTGTGGGTTCCGCTTCACAGCCTGGAGTTCGCTGGTTCGGATCCCAGGCGTGGACCTACACACTGCATGTCAAGCCATGCTGTGGCAGGCATCCCACATATAAAATAGAGGAAGATGGGCACATGTGTTAGCTCAGGGCCAACCTTCCTCAGCAAAAAGAGGAGGATTGGCAGTGGATGTTAGCACAGGGCTAATCTTCCTCCACCCCCAAAAAATCATTTTTGAATGGATGGATGAATGGATGACCATGTGTATCTATGCACACATACAGACATATTATATTATGTGCATACTATATCTGAATATATCAGTCAAATCTTGTGCAACAATTCATTTCATCCTGGCCCCTTCTATCTCTTATCCCAGCCATGACTATAGATACCAGTTCTGTGTGGGCTCTGAGTAACTTCAAACACAAGCAAGGCATTAAGGCCTTCCCTTAGGTTTAGGCTAAGCTCCCTTTTGTCTCTCCCTGTGGGAGTCTGCTGGGTACCTATGTATGTAAAACCTGGGCGTGAAGGTGAGGAGGCCTTAAGTCCTCACAGAGAAAACTTTCAACCAGTGGTGATGGGAGCCCATGGGTAAATATGTCCTCCTTTTCATCTGAGATTCACCTCCGGTGCCTCATTCCATGTGTCTTCTCTGAGGGTCCTGCGGAAGCAGAGCACCAGCAGGGGTAGTTATACCTTTAAATCATCCTTATACTGATCCTCTCTCTGTCACTTCCCATCTCTCACTTCTTCTCCCAGGAATTACGTTTTCCATCAATAATCAGACCTAAGCTGTCAGGGCAGGCTCTGGTGTGGGGGGAACCTAGCTGAAACAGTGACTAATGGTTGCAACAGAGAAAAGCAACTGCAGATTTTATCAGCTAAATTCTCTTCATACTACAATTTTTCAAAAAAAATAATTTTCTGGCTTTTAAAAGTATATATTTTCAGGGAATTTCTTAGCTTGATGCTAACAAAATTTATATGTGAATATAGATATATAGTCAGTATGTGATTTAACTCTCGCCTCCACCTTCCTAAGTTATTTAATATGGCTGATTTAATAATCTCAATAAACTTCAGTTTTGTCATCAATGAGACAGGGTGATAATAATCCCCTCACAGTGTTGCTCTGTCTCAGTTGCCATAATGGATGAAAAGTGCCTCTCAGAACCTGAAATTCTGCACATGCGTTTCCATCCTTCACTCCATAGCTATGCACTTCTGCAAAGGGGCAAAATTATCAAATGGAGGACAGCAAGCTGTTGTCATTCATTGTAACTGTGACTTTCAGCTACAGGAAACTCAAATTTGTCTAATACATTTGATGACACATCAAATTTGAACATTTATTTCTATCATTACATTTTTCTTTAACTTTGTTGTTTGTTTCTTTAATGGCTTAAGTTTAGTGATGTTGAGCTGATGGAAGTTAAGGAGTTGTTCTTACCAGATAGAAGATGACTTTTTAGTGTCAATTGCATTAATTTAAGAGACACAGAGTTCTTATCTATCTGTACTTTCATTTTTCCAGACAGTACTGTGCCAATAGATGTGAAAATAGCTGTCAAATCAACAGTTGGACAGCAGAGTGCCAAAATTGGAATGGCCTGAAATGTTGATTCATTGGCTATTGTATGAAAATTTGAATTCAGGATATGCAAGGAATTTGACATCTGTCCATTTAAAATGAGTGCGACAGGTGAGCAGAAGTCAGGTGTACTGACATCCAGACCCACATAATTTTGCTCTAAAATAATGCATCTCCTCTACCTTTACAGCAATAAAGACTATTATTGAATACAATAGGAATTCCACCTATAAAGGGCTCCATTTCAACCATTAAATGGTGCTGCTCCATAGATAAAATATGTAGGAATGATACAGAAATAGCAAATTTTTCTTTGTGCTGCATTTTTTGGTCTCCTTGAATGCCTTTACCAGAATAGAGCATTTGGCTCCTAGAGGTTGAGGTTTATAGTAAAAAATTAACAAATATATCAAAAATGTTGCCTTGTGGGTGTGTGGGGTCTTTGCTTAGAGCCAAAGCCACTTTGACACTGCTCAAAAATATGCTGGTGGGCTGGCCTGGTTAGGTGCTTAAGTTTGTGCACTCCAGTTACGCAGCGCAAGGTTCACAGGTTCAGATCCTGGGTGCAGACCTACACACCACTTATCAAGCCATGCTGTGGCAGCGTCCCACATACAAAATAGAGGGCAATTGGCACAGATGTGAGCTCAGCAACAATCTGCCTCAATAAAGAGAGGAAGATTGGCAACAGATGTTAGCCCATGTGCAATCTTCCTCACTAAAAAACAAAACAAAACAAACAAAAAAACAAAAAAACCAAAAACAAAACCAAAAAAAATATGCTGGAGAGCCTGTGACTTCAACACAGTTAATTGTCAAAACAATTCTCTACTTCTAACAAGTGATAGCATAATCCTCTCCTTGTCTCAGCCTACACATTTGGTATCATCTTTCTCCTTCATCGCTTACAGCTTACTTATTACTCTTGTCACTTCCTCCTTCAAAGAGTCACAAAATCAATTATTTTATCTCCTTGTAAACTCCTTTATTCACATCCTGCACACTTTTTGCTTCAATGGCTATAACTGTCTAGTATGAGCTTCCCTTCTTGCTTTTATTTTTCTTCTCTGGCACTGACCCATTCCCCAATGTTTGTTCAGTCTCCCTTAAATGCATTTTTCTCATTTGTTACCTCCACTGAAAAACCCACAATGTCTCTAGTCTATAAATTTGTGCATCTTTATTTTTTGTTTGAGTTTGTGAGCTACAGAGAAGTGTGGAGAGAAAAATTTAAATCCCCCAAATTCCCAAGACATCCCTGCTACTGAAGGCAGGGGAAAGGGCACGGAGCCTCCAGGCCCTCTCCAGGTTCACCACTTTCCTGCATTGCCACATATTTACCATCCTGGAAGCTCTCCAAACCCCTTGGGATTTTATGGAGACTTCATTACATAGGCATGATTCATTAACTCATTGGCCATTGGCTATTGATTCAATCTCCTGCCCCTCTACCCCGCCCCAAGTTTTCCATTTCCCTAAGATAATAGTTAGATGCCCCTCCTCACACACCAGGCCATAGCTCCTTTGGGGCCTGCCTTCCTTGCCTACATTCCTATTACACTAAATTCTCTTCACTTATTTTGCCTTCCTCCTCTTGCTTATCCTGACTTTTTTCCTGAGATGTCTTTTTTTTTCACTGTATGCATAACTTAGTTCATTAAATTCTATTAATTTATTAAATCCTAGCATTAGACCTCACCACTGCCATGCTAGTCAGGGTATAAGCACATTTCTCACGAGTACTTCCATGGCTGTTTTTTTGTTTTTTTTTTTAAAGATTTTATTTTTTCCTTTTTCTCCCCAAAGCCCCCCGGTACATAGTTGTGTATTCTTCGTTGTGGGTTCTTCTAGTTGTGGCATGTGGCACACTGCCTCAGCATGGTCTGATGAGCAGCGCCATGTCCACGACCAGGATTCGAACTAACGAAACACTGGGCTGCTTGCAGTGGAGCGCGCGAACTTAACCACTCGGCCATGGGGCCAGCCCCACTTCCATGGCTGTTTTAACGTAACACATTTCACAATACTTTGTGTAATTTCCAGTCCATTTGTTGGGAATATTTGTGACTACCTCAACAGAAAGGGCTGTGTTTTGGTTGTTATTTCACCCAGTCTTTTGCCACAGAAACAAGCCAACAAGTCAATTAAAGACTGTAAACTCTTAGAGATTAGAGACCATATCTATGTTTTTTTTTTTTTTTTTTTTTTTTTTTTTTTTTTACTGCTGTATCCCCAGTAGCTTTTACAATGTTCAGTTCATGGAAGACACTTAATGAATGTGAGTTGAAATAATCATGACTGGATGATTGAATATGTATATATTTCCTACATAGATACAATCACACAGTATCATGGAGAAGCCAGCTCATTTCATTTTTCATTACATCATAATTTGAGTTTTCCTTGCCATTAAAGCTCCTGAGAAACATCAGATATCTATGTGATATTCCAATTGTATGGTTATAATTTATGTATTTATTGTATTATTAAATATCCCACTTGCCTCCGTGTTTTACTTTAATAAATAACGTGGGGCATATATTCTTATTTGTATTTCTAACTACATCCTCAGACTAGATCACTAATTTTGAAATTATTAGGTCAATGGCATCATTTTTTAATTATAAGAACAAAAGTTCTTCCTAAAAACACAGAACAGTTTGTACCTTAACAAAGAGCATATACAACTATATTTTACCACATCCTTTGAAATATTGACTATTTTAATATATTAAAACACTTGCAATTAAAAAAATACCTTAGAAATTTTAAAATACGTACAAGAGAAGAGAAAATGGTACAATGAATTTCCACATACCCAGTTTCAACTGTAACCACAGGCCCACTTAGAGCCAGTGGGAGCAGACCCCATCTCTCATCAACAACGTGATTAAGGATTGTCTTTCAGAAAAATTGCAGAGTCATGTAGCAAGGGCATGTGCAAAAGACAAAATGGTGACCAGAAACGACCTCAGAACCAAAGATCCTCATCCCCATGGAACCCAAGGACCGGGACATGGCCAGAACTTGAAAGTCGCACTCATCATAAGCAAGGGATCCCTCATTCAGAAAGATGTGGTGTTAAAATTCCTTCCCTACCTCATGCAGAAATGTTTAGAATCCCATCATAAATGTTTAAAACCTCATCATAAATGTTTAGAATCCTCTCATAAACGTTTAAATCCTTACCATAAGTGCCTGAAGCCCCCACCAATCAAAACCTGCCCCACCAATGTTTCTGCGTGCCAGCCTGTTCTCCCTAACCTCTTCAATTTTGTCCCAAATCCTGAATTTGAGGACACATGGGCCCTGTCTCCCTGAAAATAGATCTGGCAGAATAAAAGTTGATTTCCTCTCCCCCAAAGGCTGATGCCATAATCAATTGGCTTGTTTATGGCCATCAGGCACAGAACCCCAATTTTGTGTGGCAACACAATGAGGACTAACTCACTCATGGCCAGCCTTATTTTCTCTATATCGCCACTCATTTCTTCTGCCCCTGGGATTATTGTGAAGCAAATCCCAGAAATCATATCTTTCCACCTATAAATATTTAACTACTTATTTCTAATAGATAGGGGTTCTTTTTGTAAACAAAATCACAATAGTATTATCACACCAAAACAAAATTAACAATAATATCTTGGTAGCATTGAATATTTAGTGTTAAATTTGTGTGTTTACATGTAGATATATCTAATATCCCCCTCATTTACATTTTTTCCAATGTAATCTTTTGTTGAAAAAAACAAATATTTGTTCCATAGGATTTCCAAAAGTTAAAATACTTAAGTGTGCATATTCTTTTTTATTTGCTGTAAATAGGAAGGCAGATTAATTAATTAATTAAATTATTTATTCATTCATTAGTAAGCCTACTTCATAGGTGCTGTTGTTAATTCTTTCAGGAAATATATAATGGATGTTTGACTTTTTATGTTAGTAGTTATTAGTGAAATCCATTAATTGATCATGGGTTGCAAGTTGTAATATTCTAATTTTATTATTCCTTGTTTATTTATTAGCTAGACTACGTCATTAAGAGAAACTTCTTATCAACTATTCGGTTATTATAAGGTAAAGCTCAAACAGGAAAAGCTGGATAAAGGCCTGATTCTTCCCCTTTACTTTCCAATTTTCAGAATAACGAGTGGCTTCTTTACTACTCTCAAAAGATGTCCAATAAAAGTCACTTTCAAAGTACCATCAGAAGCTCATAGACTTAAGCATGTTTAATGAGTTTTAATCCAACGTCATTATGATACTAATAAAAGTTCAAATCATCTTGTCATTGGCACTTAAATTGCATTCAGGTTGAATTCTGTATCCTTTTGATATGCTCCTAATAGTCTTTGATTGATTCCTTGCCAAGAGGTTCCAGATTCATCTAGTGCTTTTTTCTGCCCAAAGAGTAGTTTTTCCACTCATTCTTTTAGTTTTTGAATATATATATAATCATATTCATATGTGAAAATTTGGTTTTATATTTTTCTTTTCAATTGTAATTCATAGAATTTCACTGTTTCTAGAAATTTCAGTAGCAAATATTTCTAATCAATATTAAGTATTATTGGAAGCAGTGACCATCCTTCTGGAGTTAGCTGGCAAAAATCATCTTTGTTTTCCCATAAGGTGAAATGCTGGTTTCAGTCTGGAAAATCTTGGCTTTTTCATATCATATTTACTTTCCAAGGAGGAATAGTCCCCATATATTGAAATCTTTATACCATTTCCCCTCAATATACTCCCCTAAAATGAGGCAGATTTCCTCCAATAACAGAATACTCATTCCCATCCACAGGTTTTGCCTATGAAGCTTCGTTAGGTTCAGTTTGGGCTTCCCCCCAGGCTTATCTAAATATTCAAATTCCATTTTTATTTTGAGTCTCATACCAAACGTACCTCTCTGGGAAAAAAATTTAAACTAGTAAACTGAAATAGAAAGTCTTCTTTCTGAATCATACCCATTAAACTCTTCAATTGTTGGTGCTTGATCTTTGTCTGTCTTCCCCACTTGATGTGGACTCCCAGATGGGACTGGAATCCTCTTCATCTCTGCATTCTTGGAACCCAGCAAAGGGCCTGGAACAAAAGAGGTTCACAGTAAGTATTTGTAGGACAGGTGATTAAAATCCTTGTGCAGTCCGGCCAAATGATAACGCTCTGATCCTTTTCTCAGCTCTCTATGATTGTAAGGCTGATCAGTCCAACTTACCCCAAAATTTAGCAGGTAGTTGACCCGTAGTTACTTCTTGTTTGCTAATTTTGTACTCACGGTTGTATCTTAGGTTCATTTAAGAGTGAAAGTGTATTAGTTAAGGTAATGCTATTTCTTGTATTATATAAAATCCAAAATAACACAATTGAAATACAGTACTTATTTACATAAAAGGTTCAAACATGCTTATTGTGACTCACCTCCAAGCAGTGACTTGGGGCCCAGGCTTCGTACATCTGGTTTCTGTGCAATTCCCTCATATTTTGAAGTTCTCTGCTGGATCCCCTGCATGGAGTGAGCAGATGTAGAAAGGGAGAATGAAGAAGACATATCTTAGCCTAGAAGTGACTCTCTCCATTTCTGCTCACCTGTCACCTGCATCTTTGTCTGAGAAATAAAGTTCGCAGCTAAGCAGCCATTTCCCCCAAATCATTCTATATGATGGAAAAGGAGAAGGAATATTTTCTGGTCAGATAGCCATCTCTGTCATTGTAAACATCTATAATACTTCTCTTATCAACCTAACACCATATTGTTAGTGTTCCGAAGCATGCTTTGTTTTAACTCATTATTTAAGTTATTTAGTGTGTAACTCATTGAAAGCATCAGTTATCCAACGCAAAGTGTTATAGACTTGGGAATCAGAGTAAAGGGAAGAAATGGATTCAGATTCATTTGGTATCTTCAAAAATGCACTTGAGTGTATAAGATACAAGGATTTATAAATGTGTTACATGTATAAGCCATGGAACACACAGCAAAGATTTTATTGCTTGTGTTAGTTATCAATTGTATTCATATATTCATGTAAAATTTAAAGAGTGATTCCACACATATTCTTCCACTTTAACAAATACAGACATACAAAGATAGTCATTTCATTATAGCATTGATTCTTAACAGCAAAAATAATAATAACCTATATGTCCACAAATAGATGATTATTTATATAGATTATAATCTGGATAAGAAAATATACAGACATTAAGTATTTCATCAATATACATTTTTGATATGCAAAATATTTTCAAAACCTCCTTTCATGAATGGACTTCAAAATATGATGCACAGCATAATTTCCTTTTATAAAAAAAGTACATTGTATTAGTTTTCTATCAATGCATAACATGTTATCACAAATTTATCAGATTAAAATAATATCTACCTTTTATGTCGTAGTTCTATGTGTCAGAAGTCCACCATAAGGTGACTAGATTCTCTGCTCAGGGTCTTACAAGACTAAAATCAAAGTTTGGACACACCCATTCCTTTCTGAAGGTTCTGAAGAAGAATTCACTTCTGAACTCATGCTGTGGGAAGAATTTGGTTGGTGGTTGTTGTAGTACTGAGGTCTCTAGTTTCTTGACACATGGCTCCTTCCAGCTTTAAGCCAACAATGACCGGTTGAATCCTTCTCGTGCTTTTAATCTCTCTGAATTCTCATTCTGCTTTTTGTTGCTGCTCTTAAAGGCTCGTATGAATTACATTAGGTGCAGCCAGATAATTCAGGATAGTCTTCCTGTCTTAAAGTCAACTGGTTAGTATCCTTAATGACATTTGCAAAATTTCTTTTGCCGTGGGGTAATATATTCTGTCGCAGGGATTAGAGTGTAGACTTTTTTTGGGAGCCATAATTCTGCCTAGCACATACATGTGATATTTTTTTGTGTGTTTTTGCTAATTTTGTTTTCCAGTTAAGTGAATATGTTACTTGAGTGTGTTTTCTCAGAAATTAAGAAAAAACTGTACATGTTATCTCTGTTCAATGGATGAAAATTCTTCAACTTTGACAATTGTCCATGGATACAGCATTTCGACTTTCTACTTTGGATCTAAACACATGCTTTCTGACTACTTTTCTAATTCTATTCCCCCAGGCACCAAGGTACTGGACAAAGCCTGCCTCCTGCAACTTACTTGAATGGGTTGTCAAGAATTGGTGTGAAATGGGATATGACAGAACAGGTTTAATGGGATGAGTGTCCAAAGCTTTAGGTTCATATGTGTGTTTCTCAAAAATGTGTAATGAGACGGGTGGCTCTGTGGGAAATCAGATGTGTTCAGGCCTTGTAATGAGATGTTTGGCTGGTAAGCCATAATGAGATGCTCGGCTGGGGCTCTAATAAGATGCCTTGCTGGGAGTGTGTAATTAGACGTTTGACTTGGTGTATGCAGTGAGGGGTGTGACTAGGAGCATAGTTAGTTTGGGTGTTGGGAGAGAGAGATGCCATGTACAGCTGGATTGCAAAGAGGTGCTCAGGCAAGCCTTGTGGGAAATGCATGGAGACTGCCAGGATGTGCACACTGAGATGGAAATGAGTAGCACGGGGAACATTCCATTAGGACAGGATAGTGATGTGGTCTCTTAATAGTATGTGGTCATTCATTAGAAAGAATGAAATACAGAATGAGGTATGGGAATAGACTTACCTGTGTACATAGAGGATTGAGCATGGACTCTGGGACCAAAGCACCAAGGCTAGAATTCCTGTTTGATCATTATCAGAACAACCTCAGGCAAATCACTTACATTTCCATCTCTGTTTCTTCATCTGTGAACTTGGGATAACAATGCTATTTACGTCATAGGGTTGTTGTGAAAATTAAATGAGTCAATCTGGGGAAATGTTTAAAGCCGTGCTTGGCATATTTGTATGTGCTCTATATGTATTAGTCGTAATGAAGTGTGTTATTTGATTTAATCCTTTTTACAACTCTTTAAGGAAACAAAGGATTGAGACATTCACTCACTTGCTTCAAATCACAGAAGCAGAAATTGGGTGGAAGGGATCTGCTGTATGGCAGAAGAAGATTTCTGGTTTGATGAGTATGATGCCCATTGATGAAAGAGAACTTGGAAACCTGTGAACCAGATTCTTTGGGGAGCTATGAGGAGGAATGAATGAGTCACAAAACAGATCTGATAGATCTGGTAGAGGAATGGCTGCACCCTGGGCCTCAGTTTCCTTATCTGCTTAATAGGAAATAACAGCCCACCTCTTAGGTGGCTTTAAACATTGTATGTGGAAATGTGGAAAGTATATATACAGATACAATATGTAGAGAGGCTCTTTGCCCTTCAAATTTCCCCCTTCCCCCTTTCTCCTTTCTGAAATCCAGATATGGTGTTTAGAGGAGGAAGCAGCATGGTGTGATCAGTGGAGAGAATGCTGTATGATAAGCACAGTAGACCAGGAAAACAGCAGTCAGACTGCTCCATTAGAAAAACTTTCTTCAAGTTCCAACCAGTGCCTTCTGCTTACTTCTCATTAGCTACATGAGTGTCTGGTAAAGTGAGTTTCTTAGATTCCTATGTATATATACTGAGGTCTTGATTGCTTTCTTGTGGATTGGTGGATGGTCTTTGTTTATTAAGGATATTAACTTTCTGTCATCATTTCAACTGTCAACATTGAGATAAATCTTAGTGATGGAGTAATTGTCTTCTCACTAGAAAACCTTGGCAAATTAACAAAACTTCAGAGAAAAAAAAATAAATCATTCCCGATGCAGGGGACTGTCATTCTACATAATCACATTCTTACAATCTTTCATAATTCATGCTCTATGAAAGGTTACAAATAGAACAAACAATGTTCGTTTTTCCCCCCTAAGGCATATTTGACATTTCTTCCTTTATTTCTACTTAAAATAGGAGAAGCTGCATTTTTATGGTAGAAATCCAACAATGGTTACATAACAAACCAAACCAGTAAATTAATTTATCTCTGTGAATGTATAAGGTAAAACTCTGAGCATTTCACAAGAGCTCCATAGCAGTCATTAGATGTATTTCCATGGAGCCATTGGTGGTCTCCTTTATCGCTTTCTCTAAGTTTGAAAAGGAAATTTATTGCATAGTACGAATTATCTATCTGCAAGAATCCTCACTGAGACTGGGCACTGCTGTGAATTTCTCCTTTGATGATGAAAAGGTGATGGTGGATAATGTATTATTCAAGTTAGTCTAAGTTATTCTGCAGTAGAATAAAACTTCTGAATTGTAATAATTTAATGAAATCAAAGAATTATTCTTATTCATGCTAGGTGTCCCAAGAAGGTTGGCAAGGGGGGGTTCTCTGCTCGCCAAAAGCCCTCAGGGATGCAGCTGGACAAAGGCATTACCATTTTGTCATGTCGTTTTTTCAACACAGGGGTCAAAAGTCATTAGAGCAGTTACAGATAAGGCTAGGGCGTCAAGCACAGACTACTGAATGCTTAGTCTGGAAGTGACATGTATTATTTTTCCTCATATTTCTTTATTCAAAACTAGTCACACGGTCATGTACCCAGAAGCAAGGAAGAACTGGGTATCAGTGGACATTGGTTATATCTATCCTAGCTATTATTCTGCTTTATTTTACCAAACCCTAAATGAAAAAATAAGTTTATATTTGCTCTATCCACTTCCTTACTCTCACTCTGCTTCAATCCTCTGCCTCTCGTGGGAAACTCTAACACAAACGTCACCGACAACTGACATATTCCCACTCCTTTCTCCTTAAAATCCACAAAACATTCCTAAAATAGGTAACTTTGCTAAACATTCCTTTTAAAATTCTGTTCACTGGATGTCAGTTATTTAAATGGTTCTCCAAGCTCCTTGGCATGACCTTGCTCCAGACTATTTCTCACTTCCTGTCACTCTTATCCTAGGACTTTTTATTTTATTTCTTTTTCTTCTTCTTTGCTTCCCTTTTCCCCCACCCCAGTGCCGATTTACCTATTTACCTCTCTCCCTACCTTCCTTCTTCTCTCCTAACTTTTTTCTTTCCTTCTTCACTCCTTTTTCAGCTTTCTTTTTGCAATTATCTGGCTGTGATTTTGCTAATTTTTGTTCTTGTTTTTGCTGAAAGGATTATAATTTTCATATTTATTTAGAAATGTTAGTAATCAAATAAGAATGGTAAATGACTAATAAGGCACTTTTTGTGTTTCAGGTTCTTTTCTAATGTTGAACTAATTTAATTCTTTCTGCAATCTTTTCTTTTAACCATTTTGTGTGTGTATGTGTGAGACAGATTGTCCCTGAGCTAACATCTGTGCCAATCTTCCTCTATTTTTTGTGGGACACCACCACAGAGGGGTTTGATGAGCACTGCTGGGTCCATGCCCAGAATCCGACCTTGAACTCAAGGCTGCCTAAGCAGAGTGTGCGAACCTAACCACTACGCCACCCGGCCAGCCCCAGTTTTTAACCATTTTTAAGTGTGTAGTTCAATGACATTAAGTACCTTCACATTATTGTGCAACCATCACTGGTATCCATTGCCAGAAATTTCTTCATCTCCCCAAACTGAAACTCCTTACTCATTAAAAAAATAACTCCTTATTCCCTACAGATCCCAGCCCCTGGGACCCACCAGTCTACTATCTGTCTCTATAAACTTGGTTATTATGGGTTCATCTGGAACCCATATGAATTACATGTTATGGACTATGAATTATGTGTTATGAAATTACGCTGTATTTGCCCTATTCTGACTAATTTATTTCACTTAGCTTAATATCTCTAAGTTTTATTCATGTTGTAGCATGTGTTAGAATTTCTTTTAAGTTTGAATAATATTCCATTCTATACATTTGTTACATTTTGCTTATTTATTCATCCATTGATTCACACTTGAGTTGCTTCAACCTTTGGATATTGTGAATAATGCTGCTATGAGTGTGGGTGTGAAAATATCTGTTTGAGGCTTCTTTCAATCCTTTTGACTATATAACCAAAAGTAGAATTTCTGGTAATTCTAGTGATATTTATTGATATGATAATTCTCTATTTTTTTGTTTTCCATAGTGGCTGCTCCGTTTTACATTCCCAAAAGCAATGAACAAGATTCCAATGTCTCCGCATCCTCACCAATATCTGTTATTTTCTGTTTTGATAATAGCCTATCTCACTATGATTTTGATTTGCACTTCTCTAAAGATTAGTAATGTTGAGCATTTTTTCATGTTCTTCTTGGTCATTTTGTGTATCTTCTTTGGAGAAATGTCCATTCAATTTCTTTACCCATGTTTGAATTGGGTTATATGTTTTCTGTTGTTGAGTTATACTTATTAACACCTTATGAATTTAACCCCTTATCTGATATATAACTTGAAAATATTTCTCTCATTTCATAGGTTAACTTTTCACCCTGTTGGTAGTGTCTTTTGATGCACGAAAGTTTTTAATTTTGATGTAGTTCAATTTATCTAATTTTTCTTTGTTGCCTGTGCTTTTGGTGTCATATTCAAAAAGTTATTGCCAAACAAAATGAATCTTTTTCCCTTGTCTTTTTCATAAGACTTTTTATTTTAATTCTTACATTTAGGTATTTGATCTATTTTGAGTTAATATTAGTAGATGGTGTAAGGTAGGGTCCAACTTCATTCTTTTGCATGTGAATATCCAGTTTTTCCAACACTATTTTTTGAAATGACTATCTTTTCCTCATTGAATGGTCTTGGTACAGGTTCATTTGACCATATATGCAAGGGTTTATTTCTTGGTTATCTATTATAATCTGTTTGTCTATATGTCTGTCTTTATATGATTACCACACTGTTTTGATTACTGTTCCTTTGCAGGAAGAATTGAAATCAGGAAGTTTGAGACATCCTACTTTGTTCTTTTTCAAGATTATTTTGGCTACTCAAGGTTCATTGGAATTGAGTTTTCTATTTCTGTAAAATAAATCATTATTTTTTAAAAAATAGGAATTGCATTGAATCTGTAGATCACTTTGTGTTGCATTGATATTTTAGCAATATTAAATATTCCAATTTGTGAACACAAGATGACTTTCTATTTATTTGTGTCTTTTTAAATTTCTTTCAGCAATGTTTTGTAGTGTTTATTGTACAAGTTTCTCACTATTTTAGTTATCTTTATTCCTAAGTATTTTTTAAATTGATGATGTCAAAAACGAAATTGTATTCTTAATTTCATTTCAGATTGTTCATTCTTGGTATATAAAAACACTACTGATTTCTGTGTGTTGATATCCTATCCTAAAACTTGACCGAGTTACAGGCATATCTCATTTCATTGCACTTCACTTTATTTCACTTTGTAAATACTGAAATTTTTACAAATTTTAGGTTTGTGGTAACCCTGCCTCCAGCAAGCCTATCGATGTCACTTTGTCAACAGCATTTTCTCACTTCATGCATCTGTGTCACATTTTGGTAATACTTGCAACATTTCAAACTTTTCTTCATTATTGTACTTCTTATGGTGACCTATGATCAATGATCTTTGATGTTACTATAATAATTGTGTTAGGGTACCACAAACTTTGGTCATATAAGATGGTGAACGTAATCAATAAATTTTGTATATATTCTGATTGCTCCATGGACTTGCCATTACCCCATGTCTCTCCCTCTCCTCAGGCCTCCTTATTCCCTGAGACACAATAATACTGAAATTAGGCCAATTAATAACCCTACAATGGCCTCTAAGTTTTCAAGTGAAGGGGAGAGTCATGCATCTCTCAATTTAATTCAAAAAGTAGAAATGATTAAGCTTAGTGAGAAAAGCATTTTGAACGCTGAAATAGGCCAAAAGCTAGGCCTCTTGCATCAAACAGTTAGCCAAGTTGTGAATGCAAAGGAAAAGTTTTTGAAGGAAATTAAAAGTGCTACTCCAGATAGCACATGAATGATAAGAATATAAAACAGCCTTATTGCTGATATGGAGAAAGTTTTAGTCTGGATAGAAAATCAAACCGGTGACATTTCCTTAAGTCAAAGACTAATACAGATAAAAGCCCTAACTATTTTCACTTTGGTGAGAGATGACGTAGGAAAGGAAGCTGCAGAAGAAAAGTCTGAAGTTAGCAGAGGTTGATTCATGAGGTTTAAGGAAAGAAGCTATCTCCATAACACAAAAGTGCAAGGTGAAGCAGCAAACACTGATATAGAAGCTTCAGCAGGTTATCCAGAAGATCTTGCTAAAATAATTAATGAAGGTGGCTTCACTAAACAACAGATTTTAAATATGGATCAAGCAGCCTTGTATGAGAAGAAGATGCCATCTAGAACTTCTATAGCTAGAGAGGAAAAGTCAGTGCCTGACTTCAAAGCTTCAGAGGACAGGTGACTCTCCTCTCAGGGGCTAATGCAGCTGGTGACTTAAAGTTGAAGCCAATGCTAATTTCCCATTGTAAAACTCCAGGGCCCTTAAGAATTATGCTAAATCTACTCTGCCTGTGCTCTACAAATGGAACAACAAAGCCTGGATGACAGCACATCTGTTTACAACGTGGTTTACTGAAAATTTTAAGCACACTTTTGAGACCCACCGCTCAAAAAAAGGATTCTTTTCAAGATATTACAGCTCATTGGCAATGCACCTGGTCACCCAAGAGCTCTGATGGAGATGTACAGTGAGATTAATGCTATTTTCTTGCTTGCTAACACAACATCCATTCTGCAGCCAATGAATCAGGAAGTAATTTTGATTTTCAAGTCTTATTATTTGAGAAATATACTTCATAAGGCAATAGCTATCATAGATAGTGATTCCTCTGATGAATCTGGGCAAAGTAAACTGAAAACCTTCTGGAAAGAATTTACAATTCTATACGCCATTAAGAATATTTGTTTTTCACGGGAAGAGGTGAAAATATCCACATTAAAAGGAGTTTGGATGAAGTTTATTCCAAACTTCATGGATGACTTTGAGGGATTCAAGACGTCAGTGGAGGAAGTAACTGCAGATGTGGTGGAAACAGCAAGAGGACTAGAATTAGGAGTGGAGCCAGAAGACGTGACTGAGTTACTGCAATTTTACAATAAAACTTTAAAAGATGAGGTGTTGCTTCTTATGGATGAGCACAGAAAGTGGTTTCCTGAGATGGAATCTACTCCTGGTGGAGATGCTGTGAAGATTGTTGAAATGACAACAGCGGATTTAGAATGTTACGTAAACTTAGTTGATAAAACAGAGGCAGGGTTTGAGCAGACTGACTTCAATTTTGAAAGAAGTTCTCTTTTGGGTAAACTGCTATCAAACAGCATTGCATGTTCAAAGAAATTGTTAGCAACAGGAAGAGTCAATCAATGTGGCACATTTCCTTATTTTAAGAAATTGCCATATACACCTCAACTTCAGCAACCACCACCCTGATCAGTCAGCAGCCCTCAACACCAAGGCAAGAGCCTCCACCAGCAAAAGGATTATAACTCCCTGAAGGTTCAGATGATGGTCAACATTTTTTAGAAATAAAATATTTTAATTAAGGCATGTACAGTGTTTTAACATTTAATAGACTATATTACAATATAAACATAAATTTTATGTGCACTGGGAAACTAAAGTTTGTGTGACTTGCTTTCTTGTGATATTCACTTTATTGCAGTGGTCTGAAACAGAACTCACAATATCTGTGAGGTATTCCTGTAGTTTAATAGCTCTAACATGTTTTGGGGGAATAGTTAGGGTTTTCTACACATAGGATTATGTTCTCTGTGAATAGCAATGATTTTACTTATTATTCCACAATTTGGATGCTTTTCTGTCCTTAGTGATTGCTCTGGCTAGGACTATGTTAAATAGGAGTGGTAAAAGCAGTATCCTTGTCTTGTTCCTGATCTTATGGAAAAAGCTTTCAGTCCTCTCTTGAGTATGATGTTAGCTGACAGCTCTTTATACGTGGATTTTATTATGTTGAGGTACTTTTTTATATTCCTAGTTTATTAAGTAGTTTTTTTTCTCTGAGGAAGGTTCACCTTGTTAACAACTGTTGCCAATCTTCCTTCTTTTTGGCTTGAGGAAGATTTGCCGTGAGCTAACATCTGTGCCAATCCTCCTCTATTTTGTCTGTGGGTCACTGCCACAGCATGGCTACTGATGAGCGGTGTAGATCCATGCCTGGGAATGGAACCTTGGCCACTGAAGCACAGTGTACCAAACTTAACCACTAGGCCATGGTGCTTTATTAACCATTTTTATCATGAACTGTTATTGAATTTTTTCAAACTATTTTTCTACATCAATGGAGATGATTGTGTGCGTGTGTTTCCTTCATTCTGTTAATGTTAATACATTAAAATGATTGATTTTAACGTGTTGAACTATCCATGAATTCCAAGAATAAATTACTCTTAGTTATTGCATATAATCATTTAGTATGTTGTTGAATGACTGAATTTGGACTTTAATATTCTTGAGGGACTTTGGCCTAAATTTTTTTGTGTGTACTATTTTTGTCCACCTTAGGTATCAGGGTAATGCTGGCCTCAGAATGAGTTTGGATGTGTTCTTGCTTCTTTAACATTTTTGGAGAGATTGAAAGGATTGGTGCTAAGTCTTATTTAAATGTTTAGTAGCACTCACCAGTGAAGTAAACTTGTCCTGATCTTTTCTTTTTGGGGAGGTTTTAATTACCGATTCAATCTCCTTAATAGTTACAATTCTATTCAGATTTTCTCTTTCTTCATGATTCAGTCTTGGTAAGTTGTGTGTTTCTAGAACTTTGTCAATCTGATCTGGGTTATACAATTTGTTGGTATACAATTGTTCACTGTGCTTCCCTAAAGTCCTTTAAATTTCTCTAAAATAAGTAGTAATATCTGTTCTTTCATTTCTTATTTTAGTTCTTTGAGCCTTCCCTCATATTTCTCAATGAATCTAGCTAAATCTTTGTTAATTTTGTTGATCTTTTCTAACAACCAACATTTGATTTTCTTGATTTTCTCTGTTTTTTATAGTCTCTATTTATTTTATGTATTTATTTTCACTCTAATCTTTCATTTTTTCTTCCTACTGCTGGCTTTGCATATAATTCATTCTTCTTTTTCTGGTTTCTTCATGCATAAAATCACATTGTTGATTTGAGAGTTTTCTCACATACAATAAAATCATATAAGTGTATGTACATTGTGTTTTCATTTTCATTAACTCAAGATATTCTGATTTGCCTTGTGATTAATTTTGACCCATTCATTGTTTGAGTATATTATTCAGTGTCAACATATATGTGAATTTGTTAGTTTTCCTTCTACTGTCCAATTCTACTTTCATTCCATTATGATCAGAAAAGATACTTTATATAATTTCAATCTTTTAAAAATTATTGACTTATTTTGTCATCTAACATATGGTTTGTCTTGGAGAATGTTCTATGTACACTTGAGAAAAATGCGCTGTTGTTGGGTGAAATGTTCTGTATTGTATGTGCAGCTTTGTTTGGTCCAATTTGCCTATAATGTTGTGCAAGTCTTGTATTTTCTTATAAGAATAAAAATTCTGTCTGGTTGTTATTTGTATTAGTGAAAGTGGGGTACTGAAATATCCTACTACTATTATTGAGCTGTCTCTTCCTCTCTTCAATCTTGCCAGTGTTTGCTTCACATACTTAGGACCTCTGATGTTTGGTGCATATATATTTATAATTGTTCTATCTTCTTGGTGTTTTGACTCTATTATTTTAGTATGCAATGTTCTTCTTTGTCTCATGTATTACTTTTGAAACTAAAGCATATTTTGTCTGATATTAGTATAGCCACCTCTGTTTTCTTTTGGTTACTATCCACATTCAATATCCTTTTTCATCCTTTCACTTTCAATCTATCTGTATCTTTAAATCTAGAGTGAGTTTCTTTGTCAACAACAACAAAACCTGGAAGTAAACAAAAAGTGAGTCCCTTTTAAACAGCTTATAGTTGGATCTGAAATTTTTATCCACTCTGCCAATATGCCTTTTGATTGGGAAATTTAATCCATTTATATTTAAAGCTATTGCTGAGAGGGAAGGACTTTTTCTTTTGCCATTTTGTTATTTTTTTCTGCATACCTTACACCTTTTTTTATCCCTCATTTCCTCCATTACTTCTTTGCTGTGTTTTTATTTGATTTCTTATAGTGATGTGTTTGATTGCCTTTTTTCCCATAATGTGTATTTTGTTTCCTTGATGGTATCCAATAAGTCCCTTAGTCACTGTTCACTTTAAATCATTAATTTTTTCTCCTCAGATTTAATACTTTCCAATAACTTTTCTTCAAATTTGCTATTTCTTTTTTCTTTCTGTTTGTATCAGCTGTTGAACTTCTCTAGTGAATTTTTCAATTCAGTTATTTTATTTTTCAGCTCAAGAATTTCACTGTGGTTCTTTTTGATAATTTTGACTCCTTGCTTGTTTTCACATTTTGTTCATATTATTTTCTTTATTTCCTTTAGTGCTTTTCCATGTTTTTCTTTATCTTATTAAGTATATTTAAGACTGTTTTAAAACTTTGTCCAGTAAGTCCAATGCATGTATTTCTTCAGGGAAAATTTCTAGAGGTTTGTTTTGTTTCTTTGAATGGGTTGTGTTTTCTTCATTCTTTGCAAGCTTTGTGATATTTAGTGAAAATTTACCACTTGATAAAACCGCCACTCCTACCATTCTTTGCAGACTGGCTCCATGCAGAGAAAGATCTACTAGCAGGGCATGTTCTGAGACTTGGAATCAACCAGTGTGAAGGTGCATGGTCTTCTCAGCAGTTTTTTGGGCATGTGTCCTTCTGGGCCTGTGTGTGTGTGTGTTTCTGATTCCCCTTATACACAGTCATTTTCAAATTTCTTATTTTCACTGAGAATCTCACTCCTGATTCTTCTCTGGGCCTTAGGTGCTGCTGTGTTCCTCAATTGGTACTCTCTTTCCCTGGGCATATACAGGCGAATAGTCTACTTGTGGATTCCATAGCCTTGCCTGCTTCTTCTCATGGCTAGTACTAGCCTGAGATTTAAGCTGTCTGTTTTTGGCCTCTATGCTTTAAGTTTGGTGACACAGAGACCAATTCCACAAACATCTCCAGGCAAGTTAGAATGCTTCAAATTAGATCTGCTCTACTTTCTCTAGTTCATGGAAGGAAACTGAGGAACTGGCCACTGCTTCTCCTAACCCAAGACATACCACACTGGAGATGCCATGGGGCAAAAGCAAGTAAAAACAGATGAAATTTACCACTGTTTTGAATATGTTTTATTTTTTTCTTGATTGGTCTCTCACTAGTTGTTCTAGATCTTTGACTGATTTTCAGAGCTCCTATAAAGCTCTTTTGGCCAGTGTCTAGTTGTTTATTTAATGTATCCATTGAGGAATGAAGGTATGGAGTTTCCTAGGTGGCCATCTTGCTGATGTTACTCCCCAATTAATTCTCTTTTTTCAAAAAGATTTTATTTTTCCTTTTTCTCCCCAAAGCCCCCTGGTACATAGCTGTGTATTTTTAGTTGTGTATTTTTAGTTTTAGTCCTTCTAGTTGTGGCATGGGGGATGCCACCTCAGCATGGCTTGATGAGTGGTGCCATGTCCGTGTGCAGGATTTGAACCGGTGAATCCCTGGGCCACAGAAGCAGAGGGCACGGACTTAACCACTGGGCCATGTGGCCAGCCCCACCAAAATTAATTCTTAAAGTAAGGCTATAATGTAGGTATTATATCTAATGTTCATTTTTTTTTACCTACGAGAAAACCATGATATAGAGAGGCTGAATAACTTTTCCAAGGTCACACAGAAAGTAATTAGCAGAGAGGGGTTTTGAAACATGTTCCATAATTTCAAGAATTTTTTGGGCTTGGTTTTATTCTAAAATAGAGAAGGAGACTTGATGTGCCCATTCTGTTTTCTAATCTTTTATTCTGACCCTAAATTTAGAAATCACAAATGAAGTAATATACTGATACCTAAATTCAATTGCTTTTGCCATAGCTAAGCAGGAGAAAACAAAGTGGAGCCAGAAAGAAAAAGATGGTGCATCATTGAAATAAATAACACGCAAAAGGAAAACTAACTTTACCCTTCCGGTGTGCAGAGCATCTGTGAATAATGACTTTTTATTTTACTTATTCTTTCACTAAGTGTTTTGAAATCCACTGAGTAGGAAGAGTTACCAGAAGGATGATTTAGTGGAAATTGGAAAACAATAGTTTTAGAAGAGCGTTTGATTTCAATATATATCTTATGCTCTCTGGGAACCTCTCCCTTCTTAGCATTGAGACCACGTCTGGCAAGCAGTTGGCAGGAGGCAAAGGTCTGCAGCAAGGGACTACAAACAAGACAATTACTGGAATTCAGAAAAGCAAAAAGGCTTTCCCCACACAGAGAACTGAATATCAAACAGCAGTTTCATTTTACGCTTTAAATGAAATGCATCTGTCTATTTCACTCCAGCTTGTGTCTAAATGCCTGTGATGGGATGTCTACTCTGAGTAATCAAATACTATTTTTTCTTTAATATTCATTTTAAAAGAAAAGGGTTGCCTGAAATGTGATAGGGCCTACAACAATGGTTCAAAGGGCTTGTGTTATAATTAATTAATCAATTAATAATCATTATCAACAATTTATGAATATTCTCATACATTTTTGAATGTCATAAAATTCAATTTGACAAATCTTTAATGAGTATCTAAGATGGACCCAACTCTTCTAGTGTGTTGGAACAATGTGATAAATAAGATATCTTCAATTGTAGGAGCTTAATAAGCAAGACTAAGAGGAAAACAAATAAATGGAGTATGACTCGATTCACTAATTCAGGACACATTTCTGAGAGTTTCCTCGGTTCCTAAAACTAGGATAGATGTTAGGGTTAAAACCACAAGTTGAATAATACATTGTCCTTGCCTATAAGGATCTACAGAGGTACAGGAGACCAAGACACAGAAGTAAATTAATAATCACAGTGCGCTGCAGTGTAGGCTAAGGTATAAGTGCATAACAAATGATGTAGGGGCAGAGAGGTGAGGCTCTATTTGCAGAAGGACTGAATTTTCCCCTGGAAAACTCAAACCTTATTTACTGTTGTAATTCAGCTATGGGCTGAATATGAACTAGTGAGGTAGACAGACAAAATCTATATGGTAGCTTTAAGAATGGAGCTCACGCTAAAAAAAGGCAGCTACTAAAAGACAGATCAGGAACAAAGTCTTAGTCTTTGGAATAATGCACATGCACAGCCTTGAGGAGGCCTGAATTATGAGTTCTGCAGTGTGGCGGCTATTATTTGCTCTGCCCAAATCTATGGATATGAGTACAGGAAGAGAGATGACTGTGAAAACTTAGACAGATATTGCATTAAAGTGCAAAATACCACTGAGCAACCACTGACAATTATCCCAATGGAATTAAATTTGAAAGAGAAAGGGTCATTCTCTAACTTTAGTCCTTAAACCCTAATGCTCATTTGGTGGCACAGCGCACCATGATGGGGCTTAGATTCTATCAGTGCCCAGGGACTCTAATGAAGTGCTGGTGTCCCCATAGTGGCCACAAGGTGAAGCCTGTGGTATCTAGCAGGGCCAGAAAGACAATGAAGAACAACTGAGGACCCCACAGTGTGTGGCATTCCTAGGGTAACAGAAGCAACAGCCTCCAATATGACAAATGGAGACAGTAGCCGGCTACAGTGCCATGGAGTTCTGTGGAGCTGGGGCAGTAATAAATAGGACACACCATGCTCAGAGCACTGCAGCAAAGCATGCCTGTGACGAGAAATCTATTGGTGGACATGCGGAAGACATCCAGAAATATTACTCAAAAGGATGGCCTTGGAGTGAGCCATGGCCCAACTTGTACAAGTGAGGACTAAAGCCAGGGGTACCTAGATTGTTGTTGTAAACATGTCCCCCATCTGTACCCATTTTAGAATGTAGAGGAAAGTTAAATAGTGTATAGAGACGCAAAGTAAAGTGCCTAACATAAGGTATAATGTATGGCAATTTCTTTTTTCTTTTATTTTAAAGGTGCTTAATTGAGCTATAATTTATATACCATATAATTCACCCACTTAAACTGCATGATTCAAAGGTTTTTAGTGTGCACAGTTATGTAATCATCATCACAATCTAATTTTAGAATATTTTCATAATACCAAAAAGAACCCTTTTACCCTTAGCAATTATACCCACACCCACTCCACACCTTTGTCTCCCTATGTCGCGGCAACCACTACTCTACATTCTGTTTGTGTAGATTTATCTATTCTTGACATTCCAAATAAATAGAATCATGTAATATGTATTCTTTTCTCAATGGCTTTTTTCACTTAGGATAAGGTTTTCAAGGTCCCTTCATGTTGTAGCACACAACAGTACATCATTCATTTTTGTTGCTTAATAATATTCTATTACATGGATTTCCAATATTTTGTCTATAAATTCATTAGTTGGAGGTGACTTGGGTTGTTTCTTCTTTTTGGCTAGTATGAATAAGGCTACTATGAACATTCATGTTCAAGTTTTTGTGTGGACGTATGTTTTCATTTCTCCTGATGTACATCTAGGAGTGAAATTACTGGGTTAATGTTTAACATTTTGAGGAATTATCAAACAATTTTCCAAAGTGACTGCACCGCTTTACATTCCCAGAAGCTGTATACGAGAGTTTCACATCCTTGACAACACTTGTGAATGTCTTTCATTTACTGTAGCCACTCTAGTGGGTGTGAAGTGGTATGCCATTGTGATTTTAATTTGCATTCCCTAATGACAAATGATATTGAGTATATTTTCATATGCTTATTGAACGTATGTATATCTTCTTCAAAGAAATGTCTACTGAGAAGATTTGCTTATTTTTAATTGGATTATCTATCATTTTATTATTGAGATCTAACTGATTTTCATATAGTATGAAAATACTTCTCTTATTGGATAGATGATTTGCAAATATTTTCTGCAATTCTGTGGTTTGTGTTTTCACATCCTTGACCTGCTCTGTTTCTGACCTGGGCAGGTTCATCCCTCCTTAGGTAACCTGATGGTCATCTCCTCCCAGGCGGTCACAGTATTCATGCCTCACTTAATGCAGACACCCTATCGACATACTGCATGGCAGCCCAGAAATCCTGGGCTCAAGCAATCCTCTCACCTCAGCCTCACAAGCAGCTGGGATTACAGGCACACATCACTGCGCCTGGCTTTCTTTTCACATTTTTGGTGGTATTGTTTGCAACACAATTTTTTTTTTTTAATTTTGATGTCGTCCAATTCATCTTTTTTCTTTTGTTGTTTTTGATTTTGGTGTCATATCAAAAAAAAATGAATAAAGCCTGAATGTAAAGTCATGAAAATGTACTTCAGTGTTTTCTTTTAAGAGTTTTACACTTTGATCTACAATCTATTTGGAGTTACATTTCGTGCATGGAGTGAGGAATGGGACCAACTTAATTCTCTTGTGTATAGATGTCCAGGTGTCCCAGAACCATTTGTTGAGATTATTCATACCCCATTCAAAGCTTTTGGCTTGGTTGTCAAAAATCCATTGACCATAGATAAAGGCTTTATTTCCGTACTTTAAAATTTATTTCCATTGATTTATATGTCTGTCATTACGCCAGGACCATACAGTTTTTGATTACTGTACCTTTGTAGATAGTTGTGAAATAAGTAAATATGATGGAATACGACTCAGCCTTGAAAAAGTACATTCTGTACTTGTGGCAACATGGATGAACCTGGAGGGCATTATGCTAGTGAAAACAAGCCAGCGAGAGAAAGACAAATACCATATGGTTTCACTTGTATGTGGAATACATATTTTAAAAAGTTAAACTTATAGAAATAGAGAGTGGAATGTTTGTTACCAGGGCCTGTGAGTAGGGGAAATGAGGAGAGATTGGTAAAAGGTCAGAAACATTTAGCTATAAGATGAATAAGTTCTGAGGATTTAATGTATAGTATGGTGACTATAGTTGATAATACTACATTGTATAATTGAAATCTGCAAAGAGAGTAGATCTTAAGTGTTCTCATAAAAAAAAAAGAAAGAAAGAAAAGAAAAAGAAAAACAGTAACTATTTGAGGTGATGGATGTGTTAATTAAATTGAATGTGGGAATCTTTACACAGTATTACATGTAACAAATGATCACATTTTGCTTTTTAAATATATGACAGTTCCATTTGCCAATTATACCTCAATAAACCTGGGGGGAAAGATCAGAAATTGTGAATCTTCCAACTTTGTTTTTCATTTTCAATATTTTTTTGGATATTATGCATCTCTAGGGTTTCTATATGAAGTTTAGGATCAGCTTGACAATTTCTACAAAGAATGTAGCTGGGGTTTTGATAGGGAATATGTTGAATCTTTAGATCAGTTTATGGAGTATTGCTATGTTAAGAATATTAAGGGAACCCCACTTCTCTTGACCACTTCTGTCTGGAATAATAAAGCATTTGCAAGACAGAGGTGGGGAAAGGATAAGAGGTGCCAGTGGCCTGTCTTTCTTGAGGTGAAGCTATAGCCCCAGTCTGGCAGCTGGTGTGAGTGGGAACCCACCATTCTTGGCCACACCCATCCAGTATAGAGCTCCCCTTACACTGAACTGGAGGAAATAGAAGTGATCAGACCAGGCTCATTGTTTTTACCAAGATGTAATAAATTTTCTTATGTCTGTGTGTCTTCAGTATCTGTATCACTTACTCAAATTTCCAGAGATCAAATGGTTATTTTTGTTTTGTTTGTTATTTTTTAAAATAATTTTCAGCAGTTGAACGATTGTTTCATTAGAAAGAGCATGTGCTGAGCTCCTCACTCACTGTCCCCATCTAAACTTTCCTAACCTCTTCTTCCTTTCCCGATTTCTCCCATAAAAGGTCCTTATGGCCCTGCTATACTGCTATAAACCTACATATAAAATATAGACCCATTTGGTCTTCCGACAGAGTTGTACTTTCCTATGTGCATATTCTTTGAACTATTATTGTATGTAATCACCTAAAAATATCACAATAATTTTCTTAGAAATTTAAAGCCATGTCTGTGTCGAATTCTTCATGTGACATGGGTACCTAGCACAGGCCTGGCACAGAGATGTTGTTCAAGAAATATTTATTGAATGAACAAGTGAACCCACATATGCATGAATAAGGTTAGCCAATTGAGACTAAGAAGCAATTAGGCTTTTATCTCTATAGTTGATAATATGCATAATGAGAATAATGTAATATAGCATATTATTCATCTAAATACTTTCATTGACCCCTCTTTCATTCAGTACATATATAAATGCCAAATCTCAAATGTAATTTCTTCTCCCAGGGTAACTTGAAGTTATCCCAGGTTGCTGACTAAAGGCTATTTAATGGTAAAGTGTTTTATAAGATGGGGAATGAAGCCACGGAGACTTTTTAATAAAGAGACAATTTGCTTTGAGAGGAAAATTAGAATCAGCAAGTTTTTTGACCTGACAAATTAGAAAATATTATTACTATTTTTCACCCAGTTTTCTCAATAATTGCCAAGTACTTCCTCTAATGTGCATTAAATCATCTCTGTGCTACCATTGTCTATATTCCTATTATTGTACTTATCACACAGGACTGTAATTACTGCACTTATTTATGCATTTATTTCCATCATTAACTGGAGTTCTTTGAGAGTCATCACAAAGTATTGAATATCTATATCTGCCAGATGCATAGCTCATAATCAGCACTCAATAAATGTTTGTTGAATACATCATTTCATGTAACATCTTGTGCTATAATGATGTGCTTTTATGTCTACTTCCTCAAGCTCCTCAAAGATCGTCTTTTATCTTCATGACAATATTCTCAGATTGGATAATTGATTACCAAGTCCATAAATAAATGAAGGAATTGATGACTGGATAAACATACTGAAAACTGTATTTTGTATTTCACAGCCTTGGAAACATGAATTATTCTATTAACATGCACATACAAATCTCAATGTCCCTGAACTACCTCCTGCTTGACTACATAATCTAATTTCTCTTGGGGCCTCCAACCTGAGGAGTCTCAAGAGAAGGCTCGAGGTTCAGGCATAGTTGCAGCATTTGGTTCATTTGATGGCATTTGTTATCTCATGGTCAAGTTTCTCTGTGGGATCTCATTGCCCTTCTTATACTAAGCCTTCTGTCAAGTCCACCTAATTCCTCCAGATACAGTTACAATAATCCACAGGGGAATCTGACTAATTTATTTATTTGTTTGTTTATTTAGCTATTTGGTATTCAAGTCTTCAAACAGACAGTTTTGAGGAAATCCACAGCTGTGTAGCGTTGATGGAAGGCAAGTACCTTCCAGTACCATGAACCTCTAGGAGCCAGGTCATCTCTCATCTCTGTTCTGACAGAACAGAAAAAGGAGAGATAGCATAGACTTTACCAATTTTATAATCCTCCATGAAATGTTAAATCAGGAGTAAGTGAGGCAAGGACTGGTAAGAATCCATTAAATAACTCATAGTGGCATCATTGTGCAGGGGCATTGGTGTCAAATGGTGTCAGCATACTGCCTAGACAATTTATAATAAAAGCTGGATGTTGCATTATCTTCTTAACCATGTAGGTACTCCACAGTGTCTGCCTGCTAATCAAGCTTGTTTTCAAGACTTCTATCAATATTGTGAGCTATGACATCTTTTTAACTAATCTTTTGTTTAATGTAATCAGGGTCCCTTTATCTTGTCTGGAACCCAAAATCTTGACTAACACAACGTTTAAACTTTAAAGGTAAAGAAGGTTTAAACATTTTTCTTTCCAGGAAGCTACTCAGCCCCAATATAAATCAACAGATGCAAATGAATGCCTCAGATAAGAATATTGTGGCGCTCCTCCCAATAGAGTGCCTGAGGCCTGCTCTTTCTCTGCTGGGACCTAGAATAGTGTCTTGGTCATACCATCGCTTCAATCTCTTGATGGAGACTAGAATCTTTAAAACTATGTTCAAAAAATATCAGTTTCAGGAGCGTTTAGTGAGTACTCTGAGAAAAGAGGATTCATAGTCACATAATTTTGTGGTACACTGAAATCTAAATCCTCCTCTTGGAGATTCATTCCACACTTTAGCCTATGTAAGACTGAAGAATCTTAAAATAAAAACAACCACTTATCTTTCTTTCACTCTGTTCCTGAGTTCAACATAGAGCATATATTTCACAACACTAATTAACATAATATGGAGCAACAGACTACTAAACCAATGTGGATAGCAATAAAGAAGATCGTTGGTGTTCTTGATTAGCACTGTGTAGGGAACAGATGCAGAGCCTGTTAAAAAGACTCGCCAAAGAACTTGAAATGCTTTCATTAGTGCTACTTTCCAACCATGTGGGGCAAAATTTCTTGCAAGTTCCTCCACTATAACTGACTTCTTAAAAACTTGTAAAGAAAGGGGAACTCATTTAAAAATCAACAAAAAAAATTTATTGAGAAAATATGAAGGATCAAATACTAATACAAATCTAACGCCATCTTGGAAGTAAAATAAGCTTCCTAATTTCCTTGTAGGTATTTAACTGGAGTACAAATGCAGTGTTTCAAATTGGCTGCTAAAAGAGGAGAGTAAGGGAAATTTCAATATTGCTCATTTCAATATTATTCATAATAGGAAACCATTAGACTCCATTTAAAGAAAGCAGGATCTGAAGATATTAGTATAAAGATAATCAGTAGAAAAATTACATATGTGCATAGATATAATTATAATTCCTAAATATAAAAATAAATGCCAGAAAAGGACAAGGAGTGGAGAAAGAATATATGCATGAATATCATGTGTGTCTCTGTGTGTCTATTTATTAGTGTATACACATATTTTTATAGAAACTGTGACATAAAATATGAAAATAACTGGAAGAAGGTATATCAATCACACCAGTAAATTGAAATGGTTCAAAATCACTTACTGAAAATAAAAAGGTTTTCAAATTTGCTTAGAAAGTAAAATCAAACACTATACAAGAAATACATGTAAAGCAAAGAGATTGAGAGTTGTTAAAAATAAAAAGATATATGAACTGAAGGAAATTTTAAAAAGCAGTATCTCAATCTTGATGTGTGACAAGAAAATTCAAACAAAAACATTAGTAGAGACAAAGAAGGACACTTTGAAATGGTAAAGTGTCACAATGAATATATTAAAAGTTCGTTAATATTTAATTGCTCAAAGATACAAAAATAACTTTCATAATGTAGAAATTACAAAAGACACAAAAATAAACATGATTAATAAGCATATTAATAGTAAATGTTAATACAAATCCCTTAATAAAAGATAGTACCAATGGACCAAAAAATCAGTAAAGATACAGAAAATCTAAAAAACAGAAGATAATTTTAGATCTTTTAGGCCTATATTGAAATCTGAACCCCAATTACAAAAATAACTTCTTTTAAGTACACACGAAACATTTATGGAAATTGATGATATATAAGATGATAAGGAAAATTATAAATTTCAAAGAATAAATATAACTCAAATCGAATTCTCTACTAGAAAGACAATAGTACTGCTAGAAAATAGTACTACTGACTGACTGCAAGACAATAAACTAGAACATAATGCTACTTTCTAAAAGACCATTTAGCTGGAAATAATACAATATAATACTAAACATCTGTAGGTGAAAGTGACACTATAGACTAAAAATACATAAAATTTGAAAATTATGAAATTGATAATACAACATATAATCTGTGGTTAGATCTAAAGCTATTGCTAGGAGAAATATTTTAGCATTGTATAACTACCTCAATAAGAGTGAAAATAAATGTATGAAACAAAAAATTTGGAAAATAATGAAACTAAAGCATATGAAATTAGAAGAAAGAAAATTACAAATATGTAAACACATATTAATGAGGAAGAATACAAAAATACATGGAAATTATAAATATATCTAAATAAAGTTCTTCAAAAAAATTTGTAAAAGACAATTCACCATTACATAATCAAAAGAAGGGAAGAAATCGCCAGTAAACAAAACTATAAAAAGACATGAGGCTGGCCTGGTGGTCGAGTGGTTAAGTTTGCATACTCCACTTCAGTGGCCCAGGGTTCACCAGTTCGGATCCTGGGTGCAGACCTAAACACCGTTTATCAAGCCATGCTGTGGTGGCATCCGGCATAGAAGTTCTAGAATGACTTGCAACTAGTATATAACTGTGTACTGGGGCTTTGGGGAGGGGAAAAAAAAGAGGAATATTGGCAAAAGATGTTAGCTCAGGGCCAATCTTTCTCACCAAAAAAAGCATACATTAAAAAAAAAAAAGGCAAAGCAAAAATAATAACTAAAACAATAGAAATTTAAATAATAGAAAAAATCTTATTTGGACAACTCTTTGCAAATAAATTTGAAAACCCAGATGAAATGGAAAATTATGTACAAAAAAATATCTTACAAAATTATCCCTAGGAATGACAGAAAAATAAAAGGACAAATTAAAATAGAAGAATACAAAAGTTAGTTAAAAGTCAACTCCTCCATCAGCATATAGAGAGATGTATAGATGTTGACATATATAGATACATTCAGATATATAGAGATAGGATGTAGATATTGATACGAATATGTTGATAAATTTATATATTGATATTGATATATTGAGATGTATGTATTGATATATATTAATATTGAGGTGCAGAGATATTGATATCTATTTCATCAGGTCCAAATTATTTTTAATAGGGGAATTTTGACAAAACATTATATTAACTATCCATAAAATAATAGTCACTGGTTAATACCATCTCTCACAGTGCTGATGGTTGCCTGGTCTTAGTTTAGCAGTTCTGGTTAAAAGTCTCTCATAGGCTGCAGTCATAAAATGACTAGAGGATCGTGAGTCAACTTAAAGCCTTCCTTACTCACATATCTGGTGCTTGGGCTTGGAAGACTCAAACAGCTGAGAGCTGAGTCAGCCACTTTTCTCAGGCATCTCTCTCTAAGTCCATGTTGTTTATCATCGTCCCTCCAGCATGGTGGTTCAGAACTGGACTTATTACCTGGCAATTCTGGGCTTCAGAACATATGTCCCAAAAGAAAGCCAGGTAGAAGTTGCATAGTCTTTTATGAAGTTGTCTCAGAAACTGCACAGTCCAGCCTGCCACATTTTATTTATTGTAGCAAGTCACTAAACAAGCTCGTATGCAAAGGTCAGGGATTGGACTCAACAATTTTTATGCAAATGGAAAATAATTTGCAGATATATTTTAGAACTCTCACGTTCATCATGTTTACAGAGTTAACACAGAGATTAATAACAAATGAAGCAAAATAATATGTTATTTAAGGATTAATAAATAGCTAAGGGAGATTCACAAAACTTGTTACCTATCTGGGAGGGAAGAGATAGTCATCACGGGAAGATTCAGAGGGAGTAATAATGTTCCGCTTTTGAAGCTGGATGGTGGGTATTTTCCAAAGACGTCTGCAACAATATCACCCTTCTGACAAGTTCTTCTCACTTTGCCGCTACTCATATAAAGAAGTGAGGTGTAGATCTCCTACCCTTGAAACTTGGTGGGCTTGTAACTACTTCAACCAATAAAGGCTTTTGAAAGTTCCAAGTTAGATCAGAAGATGTGCTTCAGCCTCTTCTCTATTCACTAGGAAACTTGTTCTTGGAGCCCTGAGCTGCCATGTGTAAGAAGTCTGATTACCCTGAGGCTGCCATGATGTCGGGAAGGCAAGCCATAGGTAAATTCTCCACTCAGGATCTGTAGACTTGGGGTCATCACCCAGGTGCCATCCTGAGAATTTCTGATCATTCTGATGGTCAAGACCCAAGCTATGTCATCACTCCCAGGCTTTGAATTTTCCCAGTGGCGGCTTCCGATGTTACCACACAAAAACAAGTCATGCCCAGTGCACTGGGTCCAAACTGCTGCTCACAGAATCATGAGCAGAATAAAACAGTCATCTCCAGCTGCTAGGTCTTGGGGTAATTTGTTATGCAGCAATCATAACTGTGCAGTCACATGGGTGATATTATTAATGCTATCGTACGTTTTATATATTTTTATTTATATATTCTTTAGTATGTATGATAAACCTCATAAAAATAAGGATTTAAAAAGAAACAAGGGACAAATTCCAAATGAGTGTATAGTGGATAAAATATAAAAGAAGAAAAATAATCAACTAAATGGGGAGAGGGTAAATAGTGTTTGAGGAAAGTTTAATGTAGATCAGGAAGAGAGGAACAAAGGGCTTTTCTTCTTTGATTATTTTTTATATCACGACTTTTTTTGGTTTTATTTTGGTGAACATATTTTTTTTATACTGTCATATTGTTTTTGTCAGCATTTAATTTGTGTGCGGAAGTAACACATGAAGCAATGGTGTTATACAGGATATGTACAGACATCTAAGAGTGGGTGGCATCTGGGGATCATCTTCCTTACCAGGCAGCATGGCTTATCCGTACTTCAGGGCCTCCTGGTGCAGTAGGTTCTAACATGCTCCGTAATGTTTTATTCAGAAAGGTAGACTCTCCACGTCACAAACCCAACTGCTCTTCACATGAGCAACAGAGGCTCTACGCCCAGAGACGTATAAGCAGAGACATGTTTATTTTAAAATAATTAAGAATTCTGCTGAGGGATACCTGCTGACATAGATAGATGTAAATGTTAATGATAATAATAATAATAACAATGGCCACAATAATAATATCTAGCATGCAACTGCTATGTTACAGGCACTATTTTAAACACACAGCTTCTAAGTGGTGGATTTGGCGTTTAAACTCATGCAATTTGGCTTCAGAGTCTGACCTTAACCACAAGAGTTGACCTTCTCTCATGGTAGATTTAAATATGAAAGTACTATAGACAGCAAAATAGGTGGAAAAAAGCAATAGACAAGATACAGAGAACCATGACAACATACACACACGTACACATACACATATAAACATATTTAGATATTTATGATAGGAATGTAGTATTTGTGCAAGGATCCACTAACTTAAATACCTGAATTTTCACTTTAAAAATAGAAATCTTCTTCCCTACTCTACACCCAAATCAGAACAGAGCAGAAGGAACGAAGTCTAACTAAATTCAATATTTTCTTTCTTTCTTTTTTTCACAAAATCTCATTGAAAATTGCTTGCCTGATAAATGTTCTTGATCAATGTCAGTACACTTTGTTACTAGGAAGGGAATAAAGGAGAAATGTGGAGCTGGAGAGACCTACACATATTTTGCCCATGCATTGAGTATGTGATGTGTGCAGCTAGCACTGGAGAAAATGTGAGACAGCGAGTAACTTAACCCATGTGGCTTCCTGAGCTGCACAAGTAGGATATAGTCAATGTTTAGAATCCTGGAGAACAGCAACTATTCTCAGATAGTTCCTTTCACCTATTTTGTCTTCTTCTTCCAGAGGACCTTGGCAGTTAGGTAACAGGAGATAAGAATATAACACTTAGATATATTTTCCAAACTCTTGATGTCTCAGTTTCCACAATGATAACATAAAAATACTAAAATCAACAATAGCAATAATCATAACAGTTGCCCTGTAGGCTTGTTGTGATGATTAGAAATAGTATAAAAGAAGTTCTAATTTTAAATGATTATAGTAATTATTGTAAAGTTAACAAGATCCTTTCCAATTCTAGCATATGAAGGAATTCCAAGGGGGTTGAAATGTGTCTTTGTTTAGTCCTAGTGTCCTCCCTGGCCAGGGCCCAACAACAATTCAGGACAGTTTTACTCTGCCTCAACTCATTTGTGCTTAAATGCATCTGACCTACAATCAGCTCATGAGAGAAACTCTAGAGGAATAATTACATTTTAGCAGAAGGTAACCACAAGTCAAAGAAAGATCTCTCTTGGTGATAATTTAGAATTTGTTTAGTTCAGTTTGAGAGATACTCCTAGGAGAAAGGCAACTTTAAACTGTTCAGAGTCTATCGAGTAGAACTCTATCGAGAGAATCGAGTAGGCTGAATTCTGACAGCTAAGGAAATGGAAATTTGTCTGATCAGACCTCTTTCCTCAGCAGACTATGAACTCATTCTTGAGGCCAAGGAATTAACTAGAAATTTCTGGAGATTCTTTCCCTTTCTGGATATCTCCCAGGATTAACTAAATTATCACGGGATTCCTCATAATTAAAAGGCTTCAAGACCCAAATGGAAAAATTCTTAACGGTGGAATTTCAAGAACTGTGAATGACTATGGAAGATTTATGTTGGAGGAGGAAACTGTCCTGATTGCCTTCAAATATAACCTGAGAAAAGCAACTTTCACTGAGCCCAACATCCATTGAGCATCGCACTATTATGGGTACCTTCACATATGAAATTATACCTAATTCCCTCACATAGTAAAAGGAAGTATAGGATTTTACATTCTTTTATTGCCACATAGTCATTATCAGAATATGGAAAATGAAGAAAAACTATTGAAATAAAAATAAAAACATGATTTCATCTTGAAGAGTTAGTAACTATTAATTATTTTGGTGTGTTTACTTGCAATATTTGTCAGCATATGCATGATATATTTTTATATAATTTACATTATATCTTATATAAATTATTAATCCTGTTCTTTTCATATATTATGTGTAGTTTGATATCTGCATAATATTCCATAACATGGATATTTATAAATTTATAGACTAATATATTTCAATAGGAAAAGTACAGAAACAATACAAAACAGACATTAAAAAATACCCTTCCTGCAAGACAACTCAATTATAAACATAAAAGTGTAGTGAATTGGTAGAATTGATTCTATAATATAAATTAACATCAAAGCACTATTCAGTTGCTGTCAGTGAAATTTACCTGCCCAGAACATTTAAGGTTTATTTATAGCTGTCATAAAGCTAAACTTCTGAAATCTATCCTTGGAAAGGTTCTGAGGGCTTTAATGCTTTATGTGCCCACATTTGTATTTAAAATTCAGATGTAAATGAAAATGCCAGGGGAGAAACCAGCTTCCAAGTAGCTGATTCTACCCTCTTTCTTTCCATTTATAACCTTATATTTAGGTACAATTAGACCTGATGAAAGAAATACCTATTGTTGAGAACAAACCAACAGGAAGAGGTGTATTTTTGTTGGACAAATTAGGGTAGGGTTCTCACCATAGTGGAGCTCAAGCAAGTTTCCTGTGCACACAGCTAATCAGTGGCAGCTTTGGAGCAATAACCACATCTCTGAAAGGGGCAGCCTGTAGATTGTCCTCTTTAGAGATGCCCACCTTTTAGTCTTCTCTCCTGTCTGCAAAGCATCAATAAGTAACATCTCATAAGAAAACTTGTTTTAAAGTTCAGAGCAATTTTCCCTTGGAGTCCTTAGAAATAAATTTATAAATAAAACTTCATAATATTTTTATCATATATAATCTAATGAAAGATTTTATATATCTATGTAAATATAGCACTCTCTCTCTCTCCATTTACATATACTATAACTGTTTCTGGACTCTACAGTTGAGAATAACGATTACAAGAATTTTCTTCCTGGTGCTTACAACTTGATTCGAGGTTAGCTGCTTGGACAAATCAATGGCAGTTGTGGCTTCCTACATACATCCTCTTTTTCAGCTTTTGGCTTTGGCTCAGTGTGAAATGAGGCATAGAACCAGAGAGCGGCATGGCTGTTAAAAGATCTGCCAAACTTGTTTAATTCACCAATACTTGGAAATTTAGCTAGTCCTACTCTTTTATATTACAAATAATGCTGTGGTTAACATGTGTGTGCCCAAATCTTTGTCCACATGTCTTATTATATAACCTATGATAGATATTGAAAAGTGAGCTTCTAATTCAAAAGATCTGAACATATTAATGTCCATTTTGCTTTCCAGAAAGTACATTTCAATTAATATCATCACAATCAGTGTATTAATGTGTGTACTTCCCCACATTTTAGTTATTTTAATGACTAAAATGACTTAAAGACTCAAAGGAGATAAAATTTAGTGGTGGACTTTCAAGAACATGATAGGTCATAGAAGAGACCTCATCCAGAGCACACTCCTTAGAAAATCTTTCAAATGAAATGAAATGAAACTAAGGTTTTTGACACTTACTACGTATTGTAGTAGGTGCTTTGGAAACACTTTTTAATGTAATCTTCATGAAAATTCCAGCAGATTAGTAGCTAATCCCTATTATTGCATATTTAGAAACTGTCTCAGAGAGGTTAATTAACTTGCCCTTGATCAAACAGCTAGGGTAATGTTGGGCTTCACACTGGCACATCAGACAATAAAACAAAAGTAAGCAGACCACTTCACTTTTCAAATTGAACAGTATAAAGGGCCAGTAATTGAGATTATAAGACTCTCTTCTCTGTGATCTTTCATCTAATGTTTAATTAAAATGTGGAGTAATAAATCCTATTTCACCATATCCATTATTCATACAAAATCATGAGTCACATATGAATGACAGTACGATATTGAGAATTTCTATAAAGCCATTTATCACCATCACTTTTATGTATTTACTGTCATTTAATAAACATCAGATTACTGTCTCTTGGCATGATGAGGCAAGCATACACAAAGAAAGGAAAGAGTTTTGCAACATTTAATTAATGGCAAGACTAACTATTATTTATGTGGGCTCATTAAAAACTGCTGGTTTTTACAATCAATCCATAATTTTGAAATAATAGTAAATAGCATTATTGTAACCATGGGATAAATTTGGTTACAGGAACACTCACATGTGGCAGTAGATGGACCAGTCTGCCCCTAACAAATGAGTAACTGTACATTGACTGTTAGAAACAGATGCTTTTATTAAACACAATCACTTCTTTCCATTGGTTTCAGACCTTGGGTGACTTGGAGACAAGGGAAATTTCTATTATATATAATTACTTTCCATGGCAAAGGAGCAACAGCTAAATTAAGTCAATTACTAGTTGAATGAAGCTTCTCAGATGAGATATGATATATTGTAATTAATAGTTACTTAAAGTAATGGTGTTGAAAAATATTGCTGGAGATTATCAGAAACATGAACAGTAACTGTTTTTATCTAGTCCCTTTGATTTCTGTACACATGGACTTGAAAATTACCTTCTTTATAAAAAAATAGCTTTATTGAGGTGTAATTCACATACCACACAATTCACCCACTTACACCTTTAGTATACTTACAGAGTTTTGCACCCATCACTGTAATTTTACAACACTGTCATCACCCCAAAAAGAACCCCCATACCCATTAGCAGTCACTCTCATTTCCTCCTGCTCCCATCCTCCCCATCCCTTGATGGCCCCATCTTGTGTTTTTGGGGAGCCCCCATGTTTTATGATGTTCAGCAGCCCTTCTGAACAATGAAAGCTCAGAGCTGTGACTGGTAGGAATTTTGGCAATCTGTGCTTCACCTTAAAATTATTATACTCCTTTTTCTTTTATGCCTTTTATTTACTTTCTTAACTGCATAGTTAATTCTTTTCTTTTCCAGAGGATTCCAAGGAATAAAATCACTTTACTAGATAATGGTAGTCTAGCTCAGTTGGCCAGGATGAAAAGGGTGAAAGGAAATACAGTTTCTCTGACTATTTAGAGAAAACATTTCCGAACATGCAGAGAGAAGGGAGAAAATTATCTTTTAATATTCAAACCACCATGCAAGTATCAATATCAAAACTCAACAGTGCAAGGATGACAAGAGGGACTTGTGGAAGTGACCATGGTTGAGTAAAGTAGAGCATGATCTGAGCAAGTCAGAATCCACCCCTTTATCATCTAGCCTCCTTTGACCATTCTGCATCCCTAGGATCTTTTTGAATTTAGTAATACTTGTCTTTACTCTGGCATTGTTAGTTTATGGTCAAATGCAACCTTTTCATCTCTCTCCTTCAGTGAAGACCTCTTTTAGGCAAAGATTATTTCTCATTCAGGTAGGAGAACAGCAGGCTTGTGACTTAGCCCCAGGAGACCATTAACATCATGGACCTGGTTCCTCATCTGTTCAAGAAGGGGCTTGATTTGGTGGTTCCAAAGATTGTTTTCAACCTGCTCTCTATAACTGTGTGACTCTACATTGTGTGCGTTGCCCAATTCTTATCCCAGGATTAACCTAAAGAAGAGCAACATTCACAGTTCATGACCATTGAGCCCTTGCAATGCATTATCAACACAGAATCAGAAGGAGCAGTGTGATTTTTCCCTGGAAAACAAAGACGCTGCCAAGCCAGTGAGAAACTCCATTACCTGGGTCCTCAAATTGCACACAGACATTGAAAAGAACAATTGTCTTGCTAAAGGATTTATTTACCCAGTGAAATATTGATTACCGTTAAATGGACTGATGGAGATCAATCTTCTCCCAAGACAGACTTTACACCCTCATCAATCAGAACTCCTCACCTGCATCACACACACACACACACACACCCCATGTGCAGCTCTACGCCTAAACTCCTGTTTGTGTCCTGCTACCCACTTAGACATCCAGGCTTTCCAGGATTCAGAACTGCCCAGGATCTCCAGTGTATATGAAAAAATGTAAGCCTCCGAGAGAAGGGTGAAAGTTTGACAACTAAACTGAGATCACAGGGCAACTGGGAGATGGAGTGAGAAAGGATTTAAAGCAGACGAAGAAGCAACTGGTAAGGTCTGAAGCCTCGGAGAGTATATGTGGTTCTGCAAAGAGGTTAAAGTTTCTTTGTGTGCTTGTGAGGAATATGATGATGATGAAGCTAGAGAGGGAAGCTGGCCTGTGGAGGTCAGATTTTATACTTACTGGACTTTGGACATATGTTGTTTGTATACAGATGCTCTTTCTTAATCCTTACGACCTTCATATGTGAGGACAGGACAAAGTAATCTACCTCAGGGTAATGGGGAGCCTCTGAGAGCTTCAAGAAAGAAGTTTCAAATATATCCCCAGACTTAAATTTTAAAAACACCACACTCAGCGGCAGGGGCAGGGGCATGGGTGAAGGATTACACTGGCAATTTTGAAGAGAAAGAATTGGGAGGTAATGGCTCTCAAAGTTAATATTTATAACAGTCACCTGGAATGCATATTTAAAATGCAGATTTCTGTGTCCTTCTTCAGAGGCGATGGTTGGAAAGATTAAACAAATTATCTCTATGTAAAGCATGAGAGTGTCTGGAATAGAAAAGCCAAAAGTAAAATAAAAAGTAACTATTCTTCTGTTGCTACTGATGTCTATGATGGTGATGATTTGATAGCTAATTAGGATCTAGGAAGTGAAGTCTTTTCTGAAAAGGTAGGTCCCACTCGATCTAAGTTATTTGCCAAGAGTTCTTAATCTCATTGTTGTGGTTCTCTAAAACAGTGTTCCTTAGCCCTGAGCATGCCTTTGAAATAATCTGAGGATCTTTCAAAAATACCATATCACTAGCAATTGAATTAGAACTTTGGGTTTGGGGACTAAGTATTGGAATTTTTACAAAGATTATCAGAGAATGTTAATGTGCAGATAGATTTGAGAACTGCTGGCCAAGTTACAAGTGATTTCACCTTCCTCCTGGGCATTTATCACAAATGCAGATTCCTGGGCTTACCCCTAGAGGTACTCAACCAGATTACGTGGAATGTGGTGGTCATGGATGATCTCCATGTTTCAATCACCTCAGTTGGATTTCTACTCACATTACAGTATAAACCACTGCCTTAGAGCTATGGGTTGCATACAAATAATATCTTATCCCATCATCTTATCTTAATTCAAGGGAAGAGTCTCTGCCTTACTCATTCTTCAACGAATCAGCTATAGATTTTATCATGATGCTTGACACATAAGGCCACCAAATATTTGTAGGTTGCTAAATTATCTTACAAGGTATTTAATGCTTTTTAAATTTAGTAGAACACAAAAATATGCATATAGGTTCAAAACCAAACATCGTTTTCTCAGTATTTTATCTAAAACATCAGATGTACAGTTAATTTTGGTGGATTATTCTTTATTTTGCTTTCCCTTCCTTCAATGGAAGTGGAGAGGAGAAGAGTATTCAGCAAATGTTTATTGTGTATCTACTATTCCCTAGGCATCAATGCTCTGCCCTCCACTGATGCAGCCCACCTAACAGCCATCAAATTATAATACATCTGTAATGTAGAATGTTCTGTGGGTTAGTTAAATATATCCTAAAAATAAGCTCTTTATTCATATTTTCCATGCTATACCTGCTTAATTTATCTTTCCCAGTTTGAAGTAGAAACTCTCAACAAACAAGCAGAAACCCAGTGCGTGGAGGGAGGCTAATGCTTTTGCAATCATTTTTACTTCATCTCTTTTTCATTGTTGTGATGTTGCATTTATCTTGTCATTTCTTTGCAGGAGCATTTGTGCAGACAATTAGCTACTCCCTCTCTCTCAACTGCAAGGCAAGGCAATTCGACTTATTATTAAAGTGTCCATCTTTTGTTTTTTCTTCTTCAGTGGTTCACCAAAAAAGTAGTATGTTCTTCTTCGGTCAAATTTTATGGTTCTTAATAATTCTATTAGTGATGTCAAAGTAAATAAATGATTTACCCAGCAGGATGGAGGGCCCGTCACTAAAAGGAGAATGGTAATCCTGATATACTCTAGATAGATTATTTTTGGACTGTGAGTATATATTTATATAAATATATATTTTTCAGTGCTAAATCTGATAAACTTCGTCTTTTACGTTTTACTTAACGATGCTTTTGAGAGTTTGATGATCCATTCTGTCATATTTTGCACAAAAATCAGGGCAATGTAAAAAAGGGTTGAGTCATAAAACAAATGCTTTAAATAGCTTGATACATAACTCTTCTTGAAATTTAACCACTTTAAAAAGCATAGAGTTTATGATCTGATTTTTTTAAAGCTCTTGCTCATAGTTTGTCACATATTTAATGCCTGTGAAGGGCAAATATTTTTAAATTTGATAATAGGATTTATGAATTCACATTATAAAGCTCTATTCATATCTACAGTGGTAGAGAAAGCAGAGAAAGAACTCAAATGTTTTGACTCTATGCAACTATTGCTGCCACAAAACGATGAAGGCACATGACCTCTCAGGATTTTCCAGGCAGGATAGAAAATTTGGGGGCAGCGTCTCCAGTTAACACAATATATCAATCAGGAGGCATTATCATTGTATTGCCTGGGCTTTCTCATGTCCTACCTGGGGCTGGCCACAGAGCTCCATATTACTCAAACTCAAGGGAAGTGTGGCTGTGTAGAAGCTGACACAGAACCTTCTGTTGAAGCCTTGGGGGATCTGGGTTCTGCCTTGGGATTTTCATGTGCTTCTTCCTGTACACCCCTGCAAGGAAGCTGCCCTACGTCTCTTTGTTTCTCTTGATTCTCTAATAGATCCTTGTCCTCCTACCGTCCATAGAAGTATCTCCTGCACCCCTGTTTTCCACATGTATTATTTCAGGTGCCAAATGATTATCCACTCTGCCAGTCTCCAGTTTTTAAAATTCAGTTTGCTGCTTCTGCTCATCATACTTCATCCATATTTTTGCCTCACTGATACCTTCTTGTCCGTTCCCATTATGTCCATTACATTGTGAGAAGAACCCCTGTAGGAAAGATTGCTTTCTCAGCCAGGTTCCAAATCCCTGTCTTTGCAGTTCTTTTGTGCAATTTCTAAGCAACTTCTGTGTGTCAGGGTTGTGCTAGATACTAGTGATTCTAAAAATTAACAAAAAGGTCTGAACTTAAAGAGTTCAAAATGGAGCAGGAGAAAATAATGTCTAGACACAGGGCCAGCATAGTGGGTTTCACAGAAGATCAGAGAATCAAGGAAGATAAGGACTCTTGGAGAAAGTCACTCTGGAGCAGTTGGTCATCCTGTCCTAAGCCTCCCAAAGCCTCCGCTGTTAGGTTTATGGTCCACAGTACAATTAGAGGTAAAAATGCCACATAGTATCAACATCACGTAAGTCTCTGTGTACAAATAAAACAAGTCTCCCCTCTTTGTCCTACAGTCTGCTTCTGATACGTCTGCTCCCCAGAGTTCATCTTTCCCTTCTCTTTGCTCCTATACCTTTTCACCCCTTCTTCCTCATCCCTACCTTTCTCACAGGAATATTCCATCTGTCTCAGAGTCTTCCCAGAGGGGCATGCCATGTGTTTGCCTAAGAAAAGTAAACACTTACTCTGAAAACAGAATTCAAAGATCAGCTGTGTGGACTTGTATTCCTCTCTGAGCTCCCTTGGTTTATCTCCTGCCTCTTGGGGGGCACACATGGTGCTTCAACCATTTCAAAACAACAAGTTTCTCACACAGATCAAACTCTTTTTGAAGCTTTGCATATTCTAGATTTTCTGCTTGGATTGTCTACTTGGGCTGTTTATTCTCATTTGAGACTCAGCTAAGGCACTATATCCTTTTATAAGACTCATTTGATTGCCTCTTTTTTTTTCCCAACCCTATCATAGCAGCTGCCTCACCCCACCAGAAAAGCCTCCTTCCACACCTTTCTGCACCCATACTTTTCTGTCAAGTCTGCACAGCTCTCCACAGTAATTCCCACTGCTCGGTTACTGACTGCTCTTCTGTGTACCTCTGGTCCCAAGGGCAGGCTCCATACCTTCCACTTCTGCAGCTCCATTGCCCAGTCTGGCATCTTGCACACATGAGAAGAAGATTTGGTATGTGTCTTATAGTGTGTATGTGTGCTGTGATGAGTCATTGAAAAAAATGAAGAAATGGGAAAAAAAATCCTTGGTGAGAATAGTATTTTCAGTGAAATAAAAACACAAGAATGCCAACCACTAGTTAGTGGGATGGATCTAAGACAAAGAAGGAAGCTCAGCATCAACAGCAAACTTCATAGGGTGACGGGAGGTACATCAGGCTTCGTAGTGTCCTGAACATAATCCAGGTCTCTGAGTGGAGGGAAAAGAAACAAAAAAGCAAAAACAAAACTCAAAACTCTCTTCTTTCTGTTCATCCTCAAAATAATGAAAATTGACCTTTGTGCACAGATTTCCACACATAAGTGTATCACATCTGACAGATTTCACCCTAAAATCAAGCTACAGCCTTTCCTTAGAGTTCAAATTAAAGGAGTAAAATATGACTTCTCCACTTCATCGCTAAAGAACAATATTTTCTGAGAACTTTTTAGAGGAAAGAAATGGAAATTTTACTCCTTGTGAAGAATATTTGATATTCATCAATAAGATCTTTACACTAAAAAAATAAGCATATAAGAAGCATTGGAAAAAATAGCCCAGCAATAAACTTCTTATAACAAAATGACATATGTGTCAATAACACATAAAACTGATATGCACAACCTCCTGTTTGACCCAAATAACTCATAATTATTTACCTGTCAGTTGGTTCACACAGAAGTGAGATAAAAAGACGTCCAAGAGTAAAGTTATTCACTGAACTATCAGCAACAGGAAATAGATATATCACAAGATAATAGAGAGGAAAGGAAGTGTGAAATTATTTTATTTCTCTGAGAAGACATATTGCTAATGAGTTTCTAACACATCGTTTGCCAAGAAATAACCAGCATAAAAGGCACATTTTAGGGGTCAGCCCCATGCTTAGTGGTTAAGTTTGGCATGCTCCCCTTCTGGGGCCCAGGTTCTGTTCCTGAGAGCAGGCCTACACCATTCGTTAGTGGCCATGCTGAGGCAGTGACCCATGTACAAAATAGAGGAAGATTGGCACAGATGTTAGGTCTCGGTGAATCTTTCTCAAGTGAAAAGAAGAAGATTGGTGACAGATGTTAGCTCAGGGCTAATCTTCCTCAGGAGGAAAAAAGGGGACATTTTAGGTTTTGTTCATTGCTGTTGGTTGATTTCTTGATTTTGGCTGAGATGACAGTTTTAGAACATCATCAAGAATAATTGCAACTTTCAAGGGCTCTATGATTGCAGCATTGGGAAGGGTTTCATTAGGAGTTCAAATACTCATTCATATATTGTCATCCATTCCCAGTTGTCACTGACCACATTCCTATCCGGGAAGGTACTGTCTTCTGTCCTGAGGACACACAATGAAATGAATGCCACTTCATATTTGGCAGTCCAATTAGATATGTTTGGTGCTTTTACAGTGACCAAGCAGAAGTGTAAAGGATTCCATAGGACAGTGGCAAAGGAAAAAAGAAAAGAGAAAAATTAAAGTCACAGTTTTTCTAATTTGCTATTTTTTAAATGCAATAAATTCAGTATGAAACATTTTAGTCTAGCATTGGTAAAAAGGAGTAAACATTATGTATATGTAATACAACTTTAAAAGACATTGCAGAATACTGTTTCCTAAAGGTCACCATCATCATTTAATAGTGATTGAATTCCACGCTGTACCTTACTTGACTTGTGTCAGTCTTTAAAATAAGACCAGCATCCTGTAGCTGTTTGGTTTACAGTAAAACAACCTTGACATAGCAGCCAAAAATATATGGTTCTAACTGCTAGACCTATTAGTAGCATGGACTTGGATGAAGTAACTACTCCCTCTAGTTATAACTATTAGCATGAAACTTTCGCAATCCTTCTGGGGAGGATAAGAATGTAGGGGAATCCTAGAATTATCTGAAGGATACAATGGGCATATCTGCCCTGAGCCTTGACGTGTTTTGCTTCTTTGCTCGTCTCCCTCATTCCCTCATGAGGCTGTTGCTCCATGATGCTATACTTTGCCTTGTTCATTTTAGTGTGATCCCTTTTCCTCTAGCCAGTAGCCTTCTTCTGCCCTCGCCCTCCTACACCATTCCTGTCTGAATCCTAGCCACCTAAAGATCGATCTCCAGTTCTCCACTGTAAGGATCTCAGGGTCACCTGGCCACCAGTGGCTTCTCCTCTGATCACTTAGGGTGTTTTACTGCCCTGTGTTTTTGCAAACTGATGGTGTATCACTACATTCCTAATTATCTATGATATGCATGTTTTACTCTTCGATTAGTATGAATCTCCTAGAAGGAAGAACTGTGCCTTAAAGGTTGTTTTATCACCCACAGCACCCAGCACAATGTCTTGCTGATAAACATGTAGAAAACAGATATGGTTGACTGTGGCATACTGGTTAGAAATGTCAGAAACCTTTGTTTTGGTGTGCAGTTTAAAATTCATCTTTGATACTTCCATTTACAGATGAGACTATTTCCTTTTTGACCACAATGCAGAAAGTAAAATAACTGTAGAATGAAATTTGTTGAAATGACTTCTCTTTCATTGAAATAGAATTATATTAATGCCACTCTGGCTATTTCCTTCTAAGAGTCTGTGAAATGGATATGTCTTCCTTTTATTAAAAATATAACTTTCTATAAACTCTACTGGCTCTTGAAAAGATCTTTTTATCTTCCTTTCAATTAAGAGATTATATGAGAAAGCCTCATCTCTTTCTGCTAATACTATTGTTTAAGTTGGATATGAAGCCAGTGTGCAGACTTTTGTAAGGTTGCGAGAGTTTTCAAAGTATAACACCACTTAGGAAGTTAATCCACCAAAGAAAAGCTTTTACAACTGATGTTTCTTAGAGAACTTTAAGGCTAGAGTGCATGTTTTCCTTCTCTGCAAATCAGAATTATTTGAAAATAAAGAGAAAAAATATTGCTACTTTAAATAAATGAATGAATTACCAATCATCATTTTATTGCCATCATCTTTTTGTTAGTTGTACTAGAATAACACACTATTTCTCTTATGTAAGTAAGAGAATTGGCCTCTGTAAATGAAGTGATTGTCCTTGTCAGAAAAAAATTGGTTTCCATAAAGACTCATTCAAAGACCCTTTTAATAATCCAGTTTGGCTGAGCATTGTAGATGAAATTAATTAAATGAAAATGCATGTAAAGTATCTAGTTCAGTCACTGATCATCATCCTTATTAGTAATAATAATACAATTTACATTTTTAAAAAATATAGAGAGTGAAAGAGATCAGAAAAAAAGAGTACATACTAAGTTATTCCATTTGTGTAAAGTTCTGGAAAATGCAAAGTAATCTGTACTGACAGAAAGCAGATTAATGGCTCCCTCTGGATGGGGGCTGGAGTGAGGAATTACAAAGAAGAATAAGAAAACTCTGGGAGGTGATGCATATGTTCACTCCCTTGATTGTGGTGATAGCTTCACAAGTGTATACACATACAAAAACTTATAAAATTACACACTTTAAATGTATGCACAAATATGTTCAATTATACTTTAACAAAACTGTTAAAATACTATTCTTAAAATATTTTCATTGATAGTACATGAAATTATTGGGTAGTGATCATCTACTTTATAGTCGCTAACGCTGTTGCTCCGGCGGTGCTCAATATCCAGGACCACCAGGACTCCAGCTCACACGCTGTGACCAAATCAAGCCGGGGCTTGTTGGAGGCAATATCTTCTTTCTCTTTTTAAGCTTCAGTAACCTAAGACTCTTTTTCTACTCAAATTTATTTTAAAGAAAGCATAAGTATTATATTCAACACACAAAAAATTCAGAAGCCAAATATATTCACACACACAACACACTCATTACTTTGTTTCAACAGATATCAACACACTCAATCAAAGAAAGGGAATTATCTAACTTGATGGGCAGGCATTAGGATGGATGGAAAGCAGGATAGACGTGGTATCACATATAAGAGTGACATCTTACCCTCAAGATCAACCTTGCTCAGACCTTGTCTTTCACTACTTCACTCATTCATTCACCCATTTATTCATTCATGCAACATACACTTTTGAAAACCTACGATGGATGAGGACTGGAGCTGAGTCCTGAGAACCCAGAGAGGAATGAAATAATCTCCCTGTTCTTCTGCTCCCATAAAAGAGAGGGGGTAACAGATAGATATTTAGAGTATAATGTCAGTTGTTAAAAAAGAGTTCTGACAAAAGTCATACCCTCATCCAAATGTGCCCCTTTCTGTTTATCATTTACATCTTTATATATTTACATGTATGTTAGTACATGTATATCTAAACAGGATGTAGTATTGTTTTATAATTTTAAGATTTACTTTAAAAGAATATATAGATTTATGGAATAAGAGGATCAAGTACTCAAACTTTAGAGAAGTCTTTTAGAGGGTTTCCGGAAGATGTGATATTAAATCTGAGTCAGTAATCTTGAATATTCAACATTACTATCATTAAGCTGTATTTGTGGTGGCATTAACCTTTCTCTTCTTCCTCATGAGAGTAAAGCCTCTAATTAAAGGTCTGCTTATTACTATCCTTATCACACATCAAGGTGCCCATATCACTAAATTATTTTCCATTGGTTTATATTTCTTCACTCACAAATTTCTGGGAAACTTAAGGCTACCAGAGAACTCGGCTGAGTTTAGGGAAATAGAAACAAGAAATAAAACAAGCATATCAAGTCCCATCCTGGGTGAGGACTTTAAGACTGGGCAGAGAAGGGACTTCAATAACATCAAGAAATAAGAATCAGAAATGAGCATGCATATTCTTTTAACTTAGATATGCTCAGGTCTGCCCAGCCTTTTTATTGCGTAGCCAGAAAATATCAAAACAACTTTCCTGTGACTTGGCTAACCAGGTATAAAGATCCCATTCATTGGACACACTTGCAAAAATATGATGATGTTCTAAGTTTCTTCATAAAGCCTCTAATTAGGTGAAATCTATCATGAAAAAAAGAAATCAAAAGCAATCTCAAAAACCTAACTCTATTTATAGTATTGAATGCAAACATTACAAAAGAAGAAAGATCTAAAATCAGTAATCTAAGTTTCCACCTTAGGAAACTAGAAAAAGAAAAAAAAAATTCAATCCAAAGTAACAAGAAGAAAAATAAATGAAAAAGAATCAGAGAAAAAAATCAATGATATTGAAAACAGGAAATTAATAAAGAAAATCAACAAAACTAAAAGCTGATTGACAAGATCAATAAAATTTATAAGCAACTAGCCAGGCTAAATAAGGAAAAAAGAGAGAGAACATAAATTACTAATATCAGAAATGAAAGAAGGAACATCATTACAGATACCATGAAAATGAAAAGGATAATAAAGAAATACCATGAACAGCTCTATGTCCACAAATGTGAAAATCTAGATGAAATAGATCAATTCCTTGAAAGACACAATCTGTCAAAATTCACAGAAGAGATAGATGATCTGAGTAGGCCTATATTTATTAAAGAAATTGAATAAAAAATTAACAACTTTCCAAAACAGAAAGCACCAGGCCAAGATGGGTACACTGGTGAATTCTACCAAACATTTAAGAAAGAAATTATACCAATTCTCTATAATCTCTTCTAGAGGACAGAAGCAGAGGGAACACTTCCTAACTCATTCTATGAGGCCAGCATTACCCTAATAGCAAAACAAGACTAAGATATTGCAAGCAAAGAAAACTACAGACCAATATCTCTCATAAATATAGATGGAAAAATCCTCCACAAAATATTAGCAAATCAAACCCAAACAAGTGTAAGAAGAATTATATATCACCATTAGGTGAAATTTATTCCAGGTATGCAAGACTGCATCAACATTTGGAAATCAACTAAGGTACTTCATTATTTCAACAGACTGAAAAAGAAAAGTCACGTGATCAATAGAGGCAGAAAATGTATTGGAAAAAATCTTACACTTATTAAGGATAACAACTCTCAGTAAAGAAGGAATAGAAGGGAGCTTACTCACCTTGATAAAGTTCATCCCCAAAAAGCTATAGTTAACATTATACTTAATTGTAAGAAACTTGGAACTTTCCCACTATGATCAGATACAAGGTGAGGAAGTTCCCTCTTAGCACACCTTCTAAACATCATATGGAAAGTCCTTCCTAATTCAATAAGCCAAGAAAAAGAAAGGTACACAGTTTGAGAAGGAATATATAAAACTGTCTTTGTTCTCAGATGACATGACTGTCTATGTAGAAAATCTGAAAGACTTGACCCCAAAATCCCTGGAACTAATAAGTGGTTATAGCAAAGTTGCCGGATACAAGATGTAAAAGTCAATTGCTTTCCTAACAGCAACAATGAACAACTGGAATTTGAAATTAAAACATAATGCCATTCATATTAGCACCCCAAAGGATAAAATACTTAGGTATAAATTTAACAAAATATATTCAATATCTTTATGAGGAAAACTACAAAACTCTCATTTGTGAAATCAAAAAAAAAAACTAAATAAGTGGGGAGATAATCCATGTTCACAGATAGAAAGATTCAAAATTTTCAGATGTCACTTCTTCCCAACTTGATCTATAGATTCACTGCAATTCCAATCAAAATCCCAGCAGGTTATTTTGTAGATATCAACAAAGTGATTCTAAACTTTACATGGAGAGGCAAAAAACACAGAATAGGCAATACAATATTGAAGGAGAAGAACAAGTTGGAGGATTGACACTACCTGACTTCAAGACAAATTATAAAGCTACAGAAATCAAGAGTTTGGTTTTGGCAAAAGATTAGACAAACAGATCAATGGAACAGAAGAGAAAGCACAGAAAAAGACCTACATAAATACAGGCAATTGACCTTTGACAAAGGAGCAAAGGCAATGTAATGCGGCAAAGATAGTCTCTTCAACAAATGGTGCTGGAACAACTGGACGTTTACATGCAAAAAAATGAGCCCAGACACAGAACTTACCCCTTTCACAAAAAGTATCTCAAAATGGATCATAGGCCTAAATGTGAAACCTAAAACTCCTAGAAGATAATATAGAAGAAAACAGACGACCTTGGGAATGGTGATGTCTTTTTAAGTAAAACACCAATGACACAATCCATGAAAGAAATAGTTGACAAGATGGACTGCATTAAAATGTTAAAAAAAGTCTTCTGCTCTATGGAAGACAATATCAAGAGAATTAGAAGACAAGTCACAAACTGTGAGAATATGTATGCAAAAGAAACATCCAGTAAAAGATTACTATCCCAAATATACAAAGAACTCTTAAAACTGTACAATAAGAAAACAAATAACCCAATTAAAGTATATACCAAGACCTTAACAGACACCTCACCAAATAAGATATACATATGGCAAATAAGCATATGAAAAGATGCTCCACATCAGAGGTCATCAGGGAAATGCCAATTAAACAACGTCATACCACATGCCTATTAGAATGGCCCAAATCTGGAACACTAACACCACCAAATGCTGATGAGGATGTAGAGTAACAGAAACTCTCAGACATTGCTGGCAGGACTGCAAACTGGTCCAGCTACTTTGGAAGACAGTGTTTCATTTCTTACAAAGCCAAACTTCTTTATACCATACAACTCAGCAATAACCTTCCTTGGTATTTATCAAAGGCATTGAAAATTTAGATCCACACTAAACCCTACTCATAGATGTTTATAGCAGATTTATTCTTAATTGCCAAAACTTGAAAGCAACCAAAATGTCCTTCAGTAGGTGAATGGATAAATATAGTGTAGTACACACAGACAATGAAATATTATTCAATACTAAAAAGAGATGAGCTGTCAAGCCATAAAAAGACATGCAGGATTATTAAATGCATACTTTTAAGTGAAAGAAGCCAACCTGAGGAGGCTACTAGTTTATGTTTTCAACTATATGGCATTGCAGAAAAGACAATACTGTGGAGAGAGGAAAAAGACCAGTGGTTGCCAAGGAGAAGGGAGGAAGATGAATAGGCAGAACACAGAAGTTTTAGGGAAGTGAAAATATTCTGTTTCATATTATAATGATGGATATATGTCATTATACATTTGTCCAAAGTCACAGAATGTACAACACCAGAGTGAACCCTAACGTTAACTATGTATTTTTAGTGATTATGACGTGTCCATGTTGGGTGATCAGTTGTACCAAATGCACCACTCTGGTATATGATGGCTCATCGTGGGGGAGGCTATGCATATCTCAGGGCAGGGGGCATACGGGAAATCTCTGTTCCTTTCCCTCAATTTTATTGTCAACATAAAACTGCTCTAGATAAAAGTCTTTAAAAAATCTAACTGTATCCTAGATTCTTCAGAATACCTGTAATTTCAAGTTGTGGCACATTTTATGTGGATATCTAGGCCTTTATTCATACTATTTAGCGGGAGAAAAAGTTTTTCTCCCATTGGCACTGCTAAAATTTTTTTTAGGGGCAGCATGTGAAACCCTCTCCTCTTCCTTCCCCATACTTCTGACTCTTATATTTTCTTCTAATAAAGAATGTTGTGAAGTATTTGTTGATTTTATTTTTTCCTTCTCCTGTGGCTGCTGTGGGCAAAAGCACTCTGACACTGATCTCATTTCAGAGATACCCTGTCCTAAGGTTTCTAATCAGTACGGAGCTGTCAGTTTTTATTCCCCAAGAAACTCTCCTGTGTTAGGGTCTTGATGGAAGAAATGGCAGCAGGAAATGGAGAGCTCAGAAAAAGAGACATACTGTATTTCAGACTCATCAAGGAATCATTTTCCAATCTAAATCTCTCATCAGGTGGCCTTGTAATTTCTCCTAGGGTCTTGTAGTGTCCTTCACTAAGTCACCCCTTATTTAAGTTTCAGTTTCAATTTTCTCTTTCAGGTAAAACAACAAAGTCATGGTGGTATCTAGAGAGCGTGTAACTATGGTACTAAAGGGAAAAAACAGCAACATGGCTCTGTATGTATTTTCTTTCCCTCTTGCCTTAGTATTTCATTGTTTATTATCTCTCTCTTTAAAATCAATAAGCTAGTTAGATAAATATTTTTGAAAACCAAATAAATAAAGGGATCTATGCTAGACACGGGAAATTCAAATAGTCCCTGCTTTTCTTCTGTCGATAAACTTAAGATCTACTGAGAAGAATATGTAGCTATGACGATAATGAAATCGAAGTTGTGACACCTGCCAACACTCTATTCAATATAAATATTTGTGATTAATTTAGTGGACTGAGCTCCTGAAGAATTCCCCTTCTTTTACTTAAAATAACAGAAAATTTAGAGAATATTTTAAATGGAGACTCAGGTTTAACACCTAGGATGCTTTCAGTAGCACGGCTTTGGGGAAACCGATACTCTCATACAAGTCTTATGAGAGGTATACAAATTGTCATAAGCATTATGAAGGAGAATTTGGAAAGACAGAACGAAAGGAAAAGTAAATTTAATTTTTGTCTCACTTCTAAGAATTTACTCTGAACATATATTACCAACAATATAAACATTCATATGCACAAGGTTATTCATTGCTGCATTCTCTGTCATAACAAAATACAGGAAACAACTTTAACAGTGATATGAAAGAGATTGTTGAATAAACTTTGGCTTATCCACCTGTTATGGAATGATTTTCAGGATATTTTTCTAAGTAAAAAGGGCAAATTAAAAAGTATGCTATTTCATGCAAGAGAATATAGGAAGTAAAAATACATGTGTATTGAACTTATTTTCACTAAAAGAAACACTGTCAAAGTACACCATACATTAATGAGATTGATTACTTATGAAAAGTAGCTATGAACGAAGTAGAAATGCTGTGGGTAGAGGAAGGTCACTCCTTTGATTATACGGATAGCTTTGACTTAGGGAACCAGCTTAACGTATTACATATTTTAAAACGTAAAATAAAATCAATAATGACTGGGTAGGAAAAAACCCTAAAATTAAATTCAAACAAAACCAAATGACATAATTGTGTTTCAAACAAATACTGTAACTACCCTCAAGGGAAGGAAGTGTAAGTCAAGTAGATTTGAACGTACTGCTTTGACTATACACCCTCAGAGTAAAGACAAGAACAGCTGTGAACAAACAGCAAACTCAGTTAGTAGGCTTCCTTTTCAAGTGCTGTGAGTTAGCAGTTCTGAACTACTCTCTATGTATTATAGGTTTTAGCAAAAAATTAGATATGGGTGGAATGTGAACTGAATTCCTCACTCTTAAAAAAACTTACAAATATGGAAAGGGGGAAGAGGAACCTGAACTACGTGATGTTGGATTGGGATTGGAGGTAACAGTATGAAGTCAAAGTTTTAGATGGAGAAAGATTAGGAAATGAAGACATAAAAATATTTATATCTGTCCATTAATCTATATTTCCTAACTCCACAGAGTCTGGAAGAGTGGCACACCTCTAGTAATGAGCACTACATCTTGGTTTCTAAATATTCTACTCCATCAACAGGAACCAAAATTCCTTGGGAAAATGGTAGATTTCAGATATAGGATAGGGAAAGCCCAAGATATCTTGTTGGGCCAGACTGATGAAACATCTCAGGAGTGGTGGGGACACATCAAAAGGACAGGTGCCTGACTGAAGGAGCTCTCAAATGGCCAAATTCGGGCAACTTGATGATCTAAGTAGATAACGATGGTCACTAATGGTAGTAATGATTATAACCCATTCAATACAATGAAAATACATGTGATCATTCTGTTATAAATAAGGAATAATTTCAGACAAAACCTTCAAAATATACTAAAACTAATGAGTATTTCCTGAAAAATAAGATATTTATATGGTCTCAAAGTATCTTCCTACATGCTGTCCAATAATTACAAAGGGGAGAATGGTAACTTTCTAGTGGAGAAAACTGATAAACATCATCTTAACTAAAAGATTAAAGTTGACATCATCAGGGAAAGGTCAAAGTGACATTGTGTTTCTCTTGATGTAATTCACTGAGAAGAAATAGCATTATTTCTTTGGAATTCCTATCAAAAAATACATAAACAGGGGCCAGCCTAGGGGCATAGCGGTTAAGTTCGCAGGCTCCCCTTCAGCAGCCTGGGGTTCTCTGGTTCCTATCCCAGGCACGAAACTATAGCACCGCTTATCAAACCATGCTGCAGCAGACCCTCTACATACAAAACAGAGAATGATGGGCACACACGTTAGCTCAGCGCCACTCTTCCTCAGCAGAAAGAGGATTGGTGGCTGATCTTAGCTCAGGGCTAATCTTCCTCAAAATAAAATAAAATAAAATAAATATACTCATGGGAAAACAAAAGACATTATTAAAAGACACAGAAAACCAAATTGTTGACTTTTTCTAAGTGTAAATATAGAAAATACCTATGGTAAATTATTTGAAAATTTGGAAAAGAAGAAAACAAAAAACACAAAAATCTTAAACATTCATGGAACATTGTTGCTAACAGCATGTTGATTCATTTCCTTTTCATTCCCTGTCTCCACACACACGTATTCACGCACACAAACTTAACACATATATATTTACAAAAGGTCAAATTGTACACACAAATTTATATCTAACTCTTTGCACGCATGATTATATTTATAAAAATTTCCTCAAGTCATCAAAAAATGTATAAACATATCTTTAACAGGATGCACAATAGTCTACTATAGTGATGTGACACTATTCACTTAAACTTTTAAAATTACTTTGATATCTAGGACATTCCAATTTTTCTCTTTAAAATAATACTATGAAGAAGAACTTTCGTGATTACATTTTTATTTTCCCATATGATTATTTCTTGAGGATTACCAAATAAAATCTTCACACTATTTGAAGGTCCTTTTTTTTTTGAATTTTGTTTTTTTTGAGGAAAATTAGTCCTGAGCTAACATCTGCTCCCAATCCTCCTCTTTTTGCTGAGGAAGGCTGGCCCTGAGCTAACATCCTTCCCATCTTCCTCTACTTTATATGTGAGATGACTGCCACAGCATGGCTTACCAAGCGGTGCCATGTCTGGACCCGGGATCCAAAGCGGTGAACCCTGGGCCGCCGAAGCAGAACGTGCGAACTTAACTGCTGCGACACCAGCCCGGCCCCTATTTGAAGGTTTTTTATACACATTACCAAATGGTTTTCCAGAAAACATTTGCTAAATTTCTTATTTCTTTGTTTCCTAGACCTACTATTGCATAGATAGTCCTGAGGTGAAGTAAGTTCCATTCTACAGCACTCCCTTGTTGAGATGTCTGTGGTCCCTGAGATGAGAACAGAGATGAGATATTCAACACCTCTCTACTGCAAATATCTGTATACATGAGCATGAATACTTCTCCCCTTAAATGGACTTCAGACTTTATTTCATATTTTCCAGGAAGTGAACAGTATCTTATCCTTAGAAAACTTTTGCTTATGCCTGCCTTAAAATATCTGTTTGGGTTTTTTTTATGTTGGAGTCCTCCGTGCCTCATGTCCTCCAATAACAGGAGAAATGTATAGGGTACACTGTATATCCAGAAGTCCATTAACATGTTTAATGAGTCTAGTGATGGAACAACTGTAAAGAGGACACTTCTTTGTCTCTGACTGTCCAAGAGACACCTAAAAGAAACTGGGATTCCCGCATCTTCCCCTGCAGCCACTTGTCAAATCAGCAGCAGAGAAGGAGAAAAGAAAAGTTTATGATCTCCCTCTCCTGGCTCTTCGTTCATCCTTTCCCCAAAAACAGCTGCCCTAGCACTCCTCTTCCCACTGTGATCATTGACCTCATTCATAAAAAAAGAACATTTGAAGGATGGCAGGCCTTGCTTGCTGCTCTCCAGTACAAGGAAAGATTTCTTTCCTGAAACTTATTGGTCAGGACAGGAAGAAGGAGATCTTATCAGAGGCAAGGGGCATCATACTAGCTTTCAAATTAGGTGCTGGAGGGACGCATACTTGGTTCATTAAATTATTTGTGTATGGCTGTCTTCAGGGATCTCATTCTCCACAAAGAGCTATACAACAAAGTTCAGATTTGAAGAGGCTAGTATACCCAGTGGACCTCATAAAAAGTACAAGTTTTCTCTTTTTCAAGGCCCGTGGTAACAGCTCTCACTGGGACTGGAGGATACTTAGTGAAACACTCTTGTCTAGTGGGATACGAGCTGGATGGTTGTTTTCACAGAACAACCTCCTGAAGTGTTGCTTTTGTTTTTCTCTAATCCTTGTCAGAGACTGGAGAATGGCACATGGTTGGCTGCTATTTTCCCGCCCAATTAAGGAAATATATTTAATCCCTATTTCTATTTATAATCCCCAGAAAGGAAAATAGTCTGACTTTGAGGCTCTGTATCAGGATCTATTTATGTCAAACCCGACCATTAGCATCTGCCCCTCTCTCCCTCCCTGAAATGCATTTCTCTGGCTTTTGGGCTTAGATAATTCCTTCTTTCTTCTCATAATCAGGTATATATCATCTCTGACCACCCAGTTCATTTTAGGGGCCGTTTTCCGTCTCCTGAGCTATCCTGTTTGCGAGTCAATGAAAACATTTGTCAGGCTATTTTGCCAGAGATCATGTCCTGTTTATTTATACATCTTTGTGTATTGCCCTGGAATCTAGCAGGGACACAGTTCTAAGAATCAATGTGCATGTAATCACTTAGTTAAAGTAAAATAAATAAATAAATAAATATTACAAATAAATAAATAAAATAAAAATAAATAAATAAATAACAAAAATAAACAAATGACAGATGACAATACCCTAAACCCTGGACAGTCAGATTTTTTTTTCCTAAGGAAGATTTTTCCCTAAGCTAACATTCATCACCAATCTTGCTCTTCTTGTTTTTGCTTGAGGAACATTCATCCTGAGCTAACATCTGTTGCCAGTCTTCCTCTATTTTGTATGTGGGTCACCGCCATAGCATGGCTGCCAGCGAGTAGTGTAGGTCCATGCCTGGGAAGCAAACCTGGTCTGCCAAAGCAGAATGTGCCAAACTTAATCACTTGGCCACTGGGCTTCCCCCAACAGTCAGATTTTTATACATTGAATGAGACCCAAGGATCCAAGTGTCTGTAATTTATGAAGCATCATATGAAACATGCTGTATTGTCAATGTTGGAACAACTGCAGCAAGCACATGACAGGTACATGTGGAATGGCTGATAATGGCTTAGTCAGGTACCATCTTGGCCCAAGCTGCCTGTCATGGATACGAGTAGAATACTGAATTGGACATAGGCATGCATCTGCCAGATAGTTGTTTATAGATAAAGTGTTTGTGAAGTGTGTGCTTGTAAAACATGTAACTGACCTGGGTTGAAATCTAACCCACCTTGTTGGTTCATTGCTTAGTGTTTAATGTATGGAATTTGCCATAAGAGAGGAGAGCCCAGGCAGAGAAAGCAATCTACAGATAGAGAAGGAAAATAAGAATTTCAGTTTACATTGTCTGCAAATCTGTGAACTCATTCTTAAGTCCATGGACATATGTGGTGATACCTCTCTTTCAACTGATAGCAGTTAAAGGGCAAAAAGTATCAGACTTTTACATAAAATTTTTCTCATGTTTGGTTGGAAAGGTTTGGTTTGGTTCCAAAATGAGTTGGATTTACAAATACTTCCAACATGGCAGAACAGGCATTGTCATGGTGAATGAATCTACCAATGTTTGAAAACAATATTTAGTACAAAGGCTTATACCTAGAAAATATAAAGCAATAAATGTCAACTAAAGTTCTAGGAGAGGATATGAGTCCAGTCTTCAGCAGCAAAGGGGAATTGGCAGAGCATAATTGTGGAAGTTATTGGAAAAATAAAAATATTCATAATTATCCATCACACATCGTGATGCCTCAATCAAAACACGTCAATCAAAACACTTACACACCTATTTTTCCCTCTGGATTCTTAATATAGGGAGTGTGTATTGTATATCTTCATAACTTCAGTGTCCAACAATGCCTCACAACGCATGAACTCAATGATCATTAAATTGAAAGTTATAGACGTTATTTCCAAAAATAACAAGCAAAATCTAAGAGAGCCCTTTGTAAATGATTCTGCTTATGAAGATTAGCGTGCTGCATAGGTTATTCTTGTTAACTATGAGTTGATTAGCCAAAAAAAAAGAAGAAAAAGATAAAGTACGATAGGAAAAGGAGCAATAAGTAGAAAAAGAAAGAAAGAAGGTAGAGAGTAGAAAGAGATCGAGAGGAGTTGGGGGAAACAGAGTAGGATTGAGAGAGGCATAGAGAGGGAAGGCAGGGAGAGATGAGAGAGAATAATGACGGGTAAATTCAAGATGTGCAGGGGTCAGAAGGAGGGAGTGGAGGCACTAATGGTGAGAGGAAGTGGGAGTATTGCAGAAATCCAAAGCTTCCGTGGATTCTAGGAAACACATGGATAATGCTCTCTCTCACCAATATCAAAACAGAATCTGGAAACACCTGAAGAACAGTTCAATCAGAGCCAGCACAAAGGTGAGGAGCATACATAATTATGTGGTTATGGAGGAATCATCTCCAATTCCCAGCTTGTTACTTTTGTGTCTTTTTTTTTTTTTCCCCCTAATCACTTGGGTATCTTCCAACCAAACATGAATAAGAAAGGCTGGGAAGCAGATTTGACTGAATTGCAAGCACACTATTTTACTAATTTGCTAAAATAGTACATTCATAGCTAAAATGAGAGAAAATGGTTAGAGGCGATAAACGGAGATGTATTTCCATGGCCCTCTGAGCATTTTAGTACCGTGTATCATCAGTTCATATGCAAGAGGAAACAGTGTTCAGCTATTCAGTTGGTTCTCTGTTGCTTGAAAATCTTGGTTATTTTCTATTTTTTTCTTAATATAGACTTCAGGCTGTCCTAAGTAAATAAGAGAAGCTTTATTATCAGCAAATATGGCATTAGACCTGAGGTAACTTTAGATCCTAGAGCTGTTTTCCTTAGTTTGGGCAAAGTAAGAGTAGGGCTAGAAGAAAGAAAGGACTGACATTTTTCTTGAAGACATCAAGGACACTTCAGAAAATACTGCTACAAGCACCAGGGCTCCTGGAAAACAAAGGCCAGTGGTCGATGTCTATGTCCACTCCAGCCTATTGCCTGATTTCTAAAGTGCCCTAAATTCACTTGAATTTAGGAAATCAGCCCATCAACAACATTGAAATCAATGGTTGTCATGGTGAGGATATTCCTGGAATTATTTCCAGGAACTTTTTAGGTCACGGCAGCAAAATTGCTCACAAACAACAGCTAAATGTTTCAGCATAGTCAGCCTTACAGACTCTTTGGATCATAAAATCTTAAATTTGGAGAGAATTTTAGAAATCATTTCATCATCTCTCCTGATAGTCCATTAAAGATGGGGAAATGGAGACCCAGTGCAGGGAGAGACTTATCCCAGGTCCCAAGAAGATGGTGACCGGTCTGGGTCTACCCGTGACTCCCAACCTCCACTCCCCAGGCTTCCAGACTGACTTGAAAGAGAAGGGCAAAGGGAGACATAGAAGGAAAAACTTTCTGGCATTGAGCCTATCTTACTTGGAGTTAAACCAGCAGAATACCTCAAAGGTGATTATTTTCCTTTTGTATTTCTTAAGGCCAAAGCAAATCAGTAGTTTGGGTCTGCATGGTGCACCCTTGTGTCTCCCAATGGGAGGTTATCCATTTTCCTTGAGGACTTGAACTATATCAGAATATTTTGCATGACCAATGCACTGAAATTTGACTTTTATGGAGGTCTTCTTTGAGGAGGAATGCCAGATAGTAAGAGGCAACATAGGATAAATAAATACCTGAAAAATAGCTCTCTTATCTCCTTCTCTGTGTAAGCTTTTTTATTTTCTCTTTTAATGCAAACAACAGCACATACTTTATCCTGTATTTCTTCTCTAACTCTATCAAAAGCCATCTTAAAATGGGTCAGATCAGAGTGACAAACAGATTTGGAACTGATTTATAAAAATTTTACTTTGGAAAATATACTCCAGAAAACTACTACAAAGAAGACAAGTAAAGGGAATCTGTGCTGGACATCTGGCCTTGTACTCACTTCAATAAACATTAATGAGGGCCCACTATGGGACAGGAACTCTGCTAGAAACCGAGAGCACAAATTGTGGTTCTGCTCATTGCCAGCTGTGTAAGTTCTTTGGGCTTCAAAAACTGAATCTGTAAAATTGAGTCAATAATATTTCTTTCATGAAGTTGTGAGGATTAAATGTGCTAGTATTATAATCTATTTTCTTTAAGGGCATTTTTTGCATTTTCTTTGCATCTAGCTTTGTTCGAATGGGTACTGTTCCAATGGCCATGTTCAGGAGTCTTCACCCATGTGCCCAACCCAGGTCCTGAGTCAGGGAAAATGTCTGGTTATGTTAACAACTGTTGTATTGAGGGTAATAAGCATGATTGATTCCTTGTAGAGTTGGGGTGTGGCAAGGATTTGCAAATTTTCATATAGGCTGTGACAGTTAGTTCAAACATGGACATTGTGACAGAGATAAGATGATTCAATTCTTCTGTAATGAAGATGGGGGCATGGCCTGTGCTACATCAGAGAAGATTTGAAGTCTAGAAGAAGCAAGAGACAAAGACTACCACTTCATATTCTCATAGCACACAATGATGATAAATTGGTGAAAGCGTGAAATTGGCTTTAATCTCAATCAATGTATTCTGGTAAATGTTTAACCACCAGCTCTCTGAAAAAGCAAACAAACAAAAATACTGATTTAGAGCATTTTCTGATTTTAATAGAGTAAATCATTCCAGCAAGGCCAATTCTGAACTACCAGTGTGAGGTCACTCAATGTGGATTTGGGAAGAGAAACCTACCTGAGGTATTGACAGAAAGGCTAAATGAGATAATCAAAGTCCCCGACATAGTGTTTTGCATTTAATAGAGACTCAAAAATACTGGTTTCTCTCTTTTCTCATTTTGTTGAAATTTGGATTTCATGAACCCAGAGAAATAAATGTTGGCACCAAGGCAGAGCAATACCAGAAAAGGGTCACAGACGTCTAAGAATTCAGTCACTTAACCAATTCACCTAGTTAACTCTAATTTGTATTTGAATGTAAAGTGCCCCAACAGAGGCCCTTTTGTTTGATGTCTCCTTACACCTGAATGTTTCATCTACCAAGATGTTGGAATATATTCCCAGGGTAAGGACCTTGTATATCTTTCTTTCTTAAAGGCTTACATATATTAAGGCCATAACCCATGCCTTTGAATGACTAATTAACTGACTTGAAAAGAGATCACACATATTAATAAAAATACTTCATTTCTGGGTTTGCTTATTTGTCACTTGATTTTAAAATAAGACTGTCCCACTCAGACCTTAGTATCAGTGACCTGTCCACATCCTGGGCTGCTCATGCCAGTATGCTGGGACATTCACTTTGCCCCAATCTTGCTTTGCCTCTGTTCCATGGCCATTATACTTTTTCTCTTACACTGCAGCAGACTCTCTCATTTCTCATCCTAACTTGCCCTTTGAAATCCACATCTGAAAAAAAGCCTCTCCAGATTTAATCCATGTTGTTCTCCAGTAAGGAGTTTGCTGGATACAGATTCACTTTCTATTCCTTTCTACTTCTGACCAGTTTGAGTACAATGGTTAAAGTATTCAATGAGTAGCTAGACTGACACCCAGTGTGTATCTTTGACATGTGTGCAGGGCATATAATCTCAATCAACTCTGTGTGATAGAAATTATCAAATTTATTTGACATAATTTGGAACTGAGGCTCTGAGATATTAACCTCTTCAAATTTGCACAGATATGTTTAGCTAATTCTATAATATTCAGCCTGACCTTGCCTTATCATCCTTCTCCTCCCTCAAGACTAAATATGACAACACATAATTAATTCATTACTTAATTTCTAACAGATACCAGTCATTAAGTTAGACATTGAGTAGACAAAACAGAAGACAAGATTCCTTTCTCAGTTCTCATTCTACCTCATCTTTCTTTAATCTTCTACACTTTTCACAACTGTCTCCTGGTCAAGATATTCCATTTCCCTGGCTTCTGTAACCGAGCTTTCCCTTGGTTATTCCCTAAGATTTTGGTTCCTCTTTCACCCTCTGCTCTTTGGGTATTAAATGTTAGATTCCTCATGTTGCAATCCTAGGCCCTCTCCTCTTATATTTTCTTCCTGTAAGCAATATCAAGCCACACCCACATCTTCAATTATTATCTATTATGGACCTAATTGTGTCCCTCCCAAAATTTGTATGTTGAAATTCTAACCACCTAGGACCTCAGACTGTGACTTGGAAACAGGGCTTTTAAAGAGCTAATTAAGGTAAAATAAAGTCATATGGGTGGGCCCTAATCTAATATGAATGATGTCCTTATAAGAAGATCGGATCAGGATGTAGACATGCATGGAGGAAAAGAGCTTGTGAAGACAGTGGAAGAAGATAGCCATCTACAAGCCAACCCGAGAGAAGCCTCAGAAGAAACCAATCCTGCCAATACCTTAATCTTGTCCTTCTAACCTCTGGAACTGTGGAGAAACAGAATTCTGTTGTTTGAGCCATCCAGTGTGTGGTACTTTGTTGTGGCAGCCCTACTAGACTAATATACCACTTATATGTAGAAGAGTCCAAAATTGATGTTTCTAAACCAGATCCCTTCTCTGAGCGCTAGATCTGATCATATAGCTGCAACATATCACCTCCTGGCTATTTCAAAGCCGCATCTGAAAAAGCAAACGAATGATCTCTCCCATTCAAATATGGTCATATTTCCAGTATTCTCTCTCTCCATCTATCTAGCTACAACCAAGCTTTCCACATCTGTCTCTATGACTTTCATATCTAACACACAGTCAAGTCTTGTCAATTTTGCCTCCTAAATATCTATTGAACCCACCCACTTCTCTTCATTTCTACCAAGTTAGTCTAAGCTAACACTGTTTCTTGTCTGTACTATTACAGTAACCTCCCAACTGGTGATCTTGAATCTGCTCTTACTTTTTCCAGTCCATTCCCCTTTCTGCAACAACCCTACTCCACTAACACTCTTCATTTCATCCTTCCATGTTTTTATCAAAAAGATAACACTTTACAATGGTGTCCAAAGCACTTCTAGTCAATAAGATGGAAAATTAGTTCACCAAAAAGCCATTTACTGAAATAGGAGGATTTCTTTTGTGGTTTTTTGACTTTTTCCTTTGCTCCTGCCCTTACATCTGATTGAATATGTCCCTACCCTTTTGTTTATGGTCACAAAACAGCTAATCCAGGAAAACATACAGAGGTAGAGCAAATACACAGGGAAGGACAAACACAGAGACGGGCAAAATTAACATTCAATGAAACCTTTAGTGATCAGGCCAACTGGTTGTTAGGTGAATAGTCACTTAGCACACTGATTTAGGAGAGTTGAATCTGGGAATTCACTTCTGGAGAATTGTCCTATTGCCCTGTCCTCCAAAGCTCTGAAAGATATGGGCATTGGCACTGTTTTCAAGATCATTTCATACCAATGCCTCCCCAAAGTCCCTGCCAACCAGTTTTAAATGCAAGAGCCTTTTTTAAGCCTCAGGTAGTGGTTCTTAACTGGAGGTGTTAAGCTGCCTTAGATATGTTTCAATATGTGGGGGAGTATTTGGTTGTCAAAAGGGTCAGAGTGAGGTTTGGGCCCAGGACACTGGTTATCAGTGGATGAAGGCCAGAAATGCCAAACATTTTCCACTTCAGGCAGCAATTCCGAGTAACAGCTCTGTTGACAAATAGATTTGGAGTGCATGAGCCGCACTTCCACAGGCCTTCCCACTTGGTGCTGATTCTACACCTGAGTGTTATTCCCTTCCCTCTATTTTTTCCAAGGTAATTCCTACTTAACTATCAGACTTCAGGTAGGTTGCTACTTCACAGAAAAGTCTTGATCCCTCTAAATACATCAAATTATACACTCATGGTACTCTGTGCTCAGTTTTATAGTTAGATGATTATTCACGTGATCCTTTGATAAGTGTCTGTTTTCTCTAGAAGTCTATACAGCTCCCTGTGGACAAAAACCACATCTGGTTTTGGTAATAGCTGTATCCTCAGCACCTGACAGTTTACCAGGCACATGGAGGCACTCAGTGTTTGTTGAAAGTGAGAATTAAAGGATGCATAAATAGCACAGCTCCTGATCTCAACAGACCTGCTCTATGACTGGGCAAAGGGAGCAGAGCATGTGATGAAGCACCACAGAATGGCCTGTGGGCAAAGGAGAGGTGCCTACATCAGTCTTGGCACAGTGAACCCACCCACTCTGTGCTGCGAGAAGGGCTAGAGGAAAGGTTTCACACAGACATGTATCTTAGTGCCTGCAAGTCTCCGGGACTAAAATTTTCCATTGGAAAGGTAACATTTGAGATGAACCACTTTAAAGAGGATGGCTGCTTCAAATAGATCTTGCAGGGCTTCCACATCTGCTGACTGGCAACCTTACGCATCTTCTCTCTGGAGGGCTTGGAGCACCTATGAACTGTGCAATTTTGCTTTTTATTTGCTTTCACAGCAAAGGGTCAGTGGTCTCCTAGAGAACAAAAGAAGAAAGCAAGGGGTCAGGTGCTGGTCAGAGCCTGCTTCAAGGCTAGAGTGAAAAGACACAGAGTGACAAAGGAGGCAAACTGAAGCAATAGGAGATGACCATCAGCAGGGAATAAAAGCAGAGTCAGCTTTAAAATTATTCCCTGTGGTTGAAAAGAAAAGTCTATTTCTCTCATTTGCAAGGAAACTCAGGGCAGACAAACACCTCAGGATATTCATTATTTCTTTAAATCTTTAATTGGGCACTTCAAAAGATCACAATTAAGCTTTTTAAAAATATAAAGTTTAAGTTGAAAGGAATCCATGGAGATCGATGCTATTGAATCTTCTGGTCTGAACCAATGGCCTTATTAGAAACAGGAGGGGCTGACGGTACAAAGACAAATTCCTGAATCTTTGGTTAAAGGAAGCATTCAGACTTTCCTCTCTCTGCGAATGGGCTAAGAATGAAGAAAGATGAGGAGAGACAGGAGATAATGCTCTATTCAACTCTAACTCCACGACGGAGATGTGCATCCTGAGAGGCAACACCATTCCGATTGCCTGTGATAAAAACTTAGGGAAATTATGATCTGTGCCTTGAGCTTTCCCTCTGTGTTTGCCCACCTCAGTCCTGCTTACATGTGATTTCTCTGTGAATCAGTTCATCCATTCCTACTTTCAGGTTCTAGACAGCTCACACCTAACACTGGACATCCCTCCCAAGGCCTCAGCTTCCCCATAGCCTAAGTAACGTTTCTCTGTGTTGATAACTTTCCTTGCTCCTGATGCTGTCATGTTCTGGTGCTTCCTACTCATGATTCCTTATATAATACCCACCCTTTCTCCAAGCCCTTGAGTCTCACTAATTCTCACAACCAGGAGTAATCATTTTCCTCCCAGTGTGTGGCACTCAGCCCAGCCCCTACAAGGCAAAGTCACATTGAGGAATCTTGGTTCAGAACTTGGAATTTCATGATTCACTTCCTTGCTGTCCATCAATTTTGTTCTATCTTTTAACCCGACCTGTGATAAACTTTTGTCCTTTTCAATGTAACCAAGCTCACAAAGGGTATTATAGAGCTCCTCTTCCTGCCTTGTGTTCTAATCACCCGTGACAGAGGCTCTGCGTTACTTTTAGAAGAATTTTTAGGCTCAAAATCCTAATCCTGAAATGTACAGCCCTGAGCTGAGAAATCGTTGCTCTTTAGAATCATCTTGAAACTTTACTGGAACTTCCTCTGTTTTCTGAGGCCAGGATGGCCGAGCCCCAAGCTCTACACAGGCAGCTAGTACAGCCTCATGTTGGAGTCCAGTTACACTAAATCACAGCTTTCCTGGACATCCATTCTCCAGAGGCTCCATTTACCTCTGCTCATTCCCACCTACCAGCCTAGTGTTTCCCTTAGGTGGCTTTCCAACTTGCCTGATGTAACTCCTTCTGATTTCTGGGAGATTACTCTTTTTGATGAAAGTTCTGGAACTTAATGGGTTTCTGGTGGATATTTCTTGGCTCTATCCTGGCTCGGGCGATTACTGGGTACAGTCTACGTCTATTCATTGCTTCTAGCTTATTTCTCCAGTCGTGTTTTATCTCTTTTGACTTGTTGTGCTGCTATCCATAAAGTTCAGCATGGCTCACACTTCTGACATGATCCTAGGAAATTAGTTAGAAGAAGTGAAGGAAAGCACATTTAATGTAAATTTGCCCAAAGCCATTCATGGCTTATTTTAAAATACCGTATTATCACCATCAGGAACAAAATAGTTAGGCAAGTAACGAATCTTCTCTGTAACTCACTGGGGACATCCCTTTTTAAGAAGCGTTTTCTTTAAGACTCTTCAGGTTTCTATACTTATATCACAAAAAATTGATGCTTTATTGTTACCACAGAATGCACCATAGAGAATGGATTAAGAAAGCCAGTTGAGTATTTATAAGGTAATCCAAAATAGCGTTATTGCAAAAGCAACATATCAGACACAACCTAAAGATCCATCTGTAGGTTACAGATTCAAGAAGTTATGGTTCATTAATAAAAAAAATATTTTTCAGCTTTTAAAAAATAAAATTATGTCAAATGATACAGTGTGATTTACTGGGTGCACTATTAAGTGAAAAAAATAAATTTTCAAAAGAGTACATATAGTATGCTACCCTTGTGTAGAAAGAAGAGAGTATTGAGGTTACTGTTTACACTTATATTTGCAAAAAAAAATAAAGGCAGGATAAACTATAATCTGAAGAAAACAGTTACCTGTGGATGAGAAAACGGTGCTTAGGATAGGAATAGAAGTAAGAATTTTCTGAGTATAACTGCATATTAAATTTTGACATTAGAATCACGTATATGTTACATATACTCAAAAACTAAAATTAAAGCTAAAAGCATAAAAAAGCAAACTCATAAATAGATTTTTTTCTATTTCTTTTTTTTTTTTGAGGAAGATTAGCCCTGAGGTAACTACTGCCAGTCCTCCTCTTTTTTTTTTTTTTTTTAAGATTTTATTTTTTTCCTTTTTCTCCCCAAAGCCCCCCGGTACATAGTTGTGTATTCTTCTTTGTGGGTCCTTCTAGTTGTGGCATGCGGGATGCTGCCTCAGCGTGGTCTGATGAGCAGTGCCATGTCCGCGCCCAGGACCCGAACTAACGAAACACTGGGCCGCCTGCAGCAGAGCGCGCAAACTTAACCACTCGGCCACGGGGCCAGCCCCCAGTCCTCCTCTTTATGCTGAGGAAGCCTGGCCCTGAGCTAACATCCATGCCCATCTTCCTCTACTGTATATGTGGAACGCCTACCACAGTAGAGCATGCCAAGCGGTGCCATGTCCGCACCTGGGATCCAAACTGGAGAACCCTGGGCTGCTGAGAATGTGTGAACTTAACTGCTGTGCCACTGGGCTGGCCCCAGAATTTAAATTTTATTTATTTATTTATTTTTGTGTATGTGAGGAAAAATGGCCCTGAGCTAACATCTGTGCCAATCTTCCTCTATTTTATGTGGGTTGCCACCACAGTGTGGCTTGACCAGCAGTGCTTGGTCAAAGCCGGGGATCCAGACCTGTGAACCATTAGCCATGAAAGCAGAGTGCACAAGCATAATGACTGCGCCACCAGGCCAGCCTTATGAGAAGATTTTTTTTGAGACAAATAAACTGTAAATCAAATTACCAATGTGATCACTCAAGAAAAATCATAGTTTATTCTAATAACTTTTGATCAGACTTTTACAACTATACACTCTTGGAGAATATTTTAAGGACAGAAATTGCAAAGGAAATCTTGACTGTTTTTAGTAGGCTAATCGTTGTCTTTGGTAACTGTGTAGTGTTGTTGAAACGCTTATTCACGAGTTCTGGGTTTGAATGAATAAGTAAATATATTGATAATGTTGGAAACTATTGTTCTCACTGAGGAGTAAATAAAGATAAAAATATGAAATCAGTGAAGGTGAGGAAAAACCCTTTACTTTTGCTTTTGAATTGGAAAATTATTATAAAACTGCTAAAAAAGAAAAAAACAAAAAAACAACAACAAAAAGAACAAAACAGTTCTGTCTATTGTGTTTAGAAATAAAGATATCCCATTACCAACTAGCTCACCTAGCCCTCAGATCTTGGTTTCTAGATATTTTTTCTCATTAAAAGAAACAGGGCTCCTTAAAAAAAAATTCTGGTTCAGGTTTGGGGCAAGGAAAGTATAATAATATGAGCCTGTAATATCGTATTGTGTTAGAAAGCAAATCAACAAAACATGGTAGAGATATACATATAGGACAAAAGAATCAGCTTTAAGGGCCATTGGCGAGTTTAATCAGTTTGGCAGAAAAAAGAAAAATGGATTATATTAGCTAAAAAAATATAGAAGCAATGATAGAATTTTTAAATATCAGAATTTTGAAACCCCCATTATAATAGTTGACTCAGGCAAAGATTGACAAATTCTAAAATCATTGGGTGCTTCAAGAAGAGGAGCAGGAATCACCAGTACTAAAAGCTGCTAAGAAAATAAAGAAAGATGAGGACTAAAAATATCTTTTGCCTTATTCTATCTATAGAAAGCATCTGTGATATAAGCAAGATCCCTTTCAGTAGAATTATGGGGAATAAATCACTGGTGACCTCCCCCATCCCTTTGTTTTGCACTGCCTGAACTCTCTGTGTTGTTAAGTTTTAATTTTTCACACAAGTATCTCTCCACAGCTTTGCTTTCCTGGGGTACAGCTCTATCCGGGGCATAGCTTCTTAGTAACCTCACCAGTAGGAGATGCTCAATTTCCACAATCTTCAAGAACTGGAAGCACTGGTTATATTCTCTTAAATATCTGGTATGTTTCAGATCTCAACTTGTTCATGTTTCAGATTCCAATTTCTTCAAATTCTTTCAAAAATTATTTTTCTAGGGGCTGGCCCCATGACTGAGTGGTTAAGTTTGAGTGCTCCGCTTCTCCAGCCCAGGGTTCACTGGTTTGAATCCTGGGTACAGACCTAGCACTGCTGGTCAAGCCATGCTGAGGCAGAGTCCCACATAGAATGACCAGAAGGACCTACAACTAGAATATACAACTGTGTACTGGGGGGCTTTGGAAGAAGAAGAAAAAGAAGAAAAAAAACCAGAAGATTGGCAACAGATGTTAGCTCAGGTGCTAATCTTCTAAAAAAAATCTATTTTTCTCCTTACATTAATATGGTTAGTTATTTCAATTACTATGTCTCCTCATGAACAGTTATGTATTAAACTTTCAGTATTGCCCATATTTCACAGATAACTTTGGCATGCAGCTCACAGTTCTCCTTTTCCTCAAACTCCTAACATTCTAAAGGGAAACTCCAAAATCTTGTGGATGAACTGAACATATGCCAGCCATAAAGATTCTTGAGCTCTTCAACTCCATAAATCTTCATTGGTAATCTATTCGCTAACCTGTGAATACACTAGTCAACCACCAAAAATGATCCACCTCTAAAATTTTACTCTAACATTCGATTTTCTGACCTTTGTCTTTTTTGTTTCCTGCCTTCTCATCGCCTTATTTCCACTTCCTCCTCTTCATTACCATCACATGGAATTCCTTCCTTTGTTCTCCATTCTGGATATAATGTGCTGCATGGCTTTACTACTTTATTACCATAATTCTACATATATCTGAATGATTAGGTGAAATTAGAAAATTAATAGCCTAATTGTTGCATTGTAATTCCTAATATTTTTCCAATTTTTCTCTTCTTCTTGTCTTTCTGCTTTGACAGTTCATAGAAAGCATCCTTATCTAGTTCTCAATCTCAGAGGGAAAGCTTCTAATATTTCACCCTTAAGTATGATGTATGGTGTAGCTTATATTGGATGCCCTTTATTATATCACAGAAGAGCTCTTCCTTGGATTCTAGGAGACCTTATCATGAATGGCTTCTTAATTTTATCACATGATTTTCTGTGTATATTGAAGTTATTTTTCTCCTTTATTCTGTCAATGTAGAGAATTAGACCAACTACTTTCAGATATTATATTAACTTTACATTTCTAGAATAAATTCAACTTCGTCATTCAAATTTATCTTTTTTAATAGTTTATGGAGTGTGAGCAAGTTTTAAAAGGATTTTGCATCTGTTTTCATGCAAGGGATTAACTTACTATTTATCTTTCTTATAATGTCCTTGATAGACTTTTTTAACAAAGCTTGCTGGTCTCATAAAACAAGTTGGAAATGTTCTTTCTCTATTCTTTGAAAGTGTATTTAAGATTGATGTATTGTTTCCTTAAATATTTGCTAGAATTCACTAATGAAGTTATCTGGGCGTGGAATTTTCTGTGGGAAGTTGTAAAATTATTGATTAGTAACTTTAATAGATATTGACTTATTTAGTTTTATATTTTTCTCATGTCAATATTGGTAAACTACATTTTTATAGGGGTTTGTCCATTTGATCGACATTCTCAAATTTAATAGGAAAAGTTATTAATAATATTCTCATATATTTTAACATCTGCAAGATCTATCATAGTGTATACTTGCTCATTTCTGATGTTTCCCTGGAGTAGTTTCAATAGTTATCAGTTTTTTAATATTTTCAAAGATCTACCTTTTGGCTTTACTGAAAGTTGTCTTTTATTAATTTTTGCATGTACATCTTGTATAACTTCTGGAATGTGCCTTTAAAGGGATAGGTGTTTCCTTCTTCCATTCTTTCTCTTTGCTGGCTATAATTTGGACCATGAGATGAGTTGGGGTCTCAAGTGAAAGGATCTCAGGTTTCCACGGCTCATGGGGCCACCACATAAGCCCTAGACTGCCCATGGTTCTTAATGTTTGAGAAAGTAAACACTATCTTAAGTATCTGTTATTTTGTTTTTTTCTGTCTTATACAGCTTAATCTAACCCTAATTGAAATGCCAGTTCTTCCCAAAACAGTGATATAAAGCTGGTGGGAACCATGTCATTATAACAGTGACAACGAATGCTTTTGCAGACTCATTGAGTCGCTTTCATAATCAGGGAGGAATTGAATTTTATTTATTGTTAACTTGTTTTTTAAATGGCTATGTCGTAAAATATTGTCAAGTGTGCCAACAAATATTTAATCTTTTATTCAGGCCCTCTGCACATTTTTAATCAAGTTAGTTGTCTTTCTTCTATTGAATTATGTGAGCTCTTCATATATTTTGGATGTTAAGCCCTTGTCAGACATGTGATTTGCAAATATTTTTTCCATTCCATCAATTGATTTTTAATTTTGTTGATAGTTTGCTTTGCCATGCAAAAGCTGTTTAATCTTATTTAGTGCCACTTGCTTTTACTTTTGGTGTCAAATCCAAAAACTCATTGCCAAGATCGATATCAAGGAGTTCACCTACTGTGTTTTCTTCTAGGAGTTTTATGGTTTCACGTCTTGCATTCAAGACTTTAATCCATTTTGAGCTGAATTTTGTGCATAGTGTGAAATAGGGGTTCAGTTTCTTTCGTTTGTATGTGACTGTCCAGTTTTCCCAAAACCATTTGTTGAAGAGACTATCCTGTCCCTATTTATGTTCTTGGCTCCCCTGAAGTCATTTAATTGACCATATATGTGTGGTTTTATTTCTAGGCTCTCTATTCTGCTCCATTGGTTTATGTGTCAGTTTTTATGCCCATATCATACTGTTTTGATTACTAGAGCTTTGTAATACAGTTTGAAATAAGGACAGGTGATTCCTCCAGCTTTGCTTCTCTTTCACAAGATTGCTTTGGTTATTTGAAGCCTTTTGTAGTCCCTTACAAATTTTAGGATTTTTTTTTCCATTTCTTGAAAATTGCCATTGGTATTTTGATAGGTACTGCATTTAACCTGTAGATTGCTTTGGGTAGTATGGACATTTTTAACACTACTAATTCTTCTTATCCACGTGCATGTAACAGTTTTCATTTCTTTATATCTTCTGAAACATATTCTTTTTTTAAAAATTGAGGTTATGATAGTTTACAACCTTGTGAAATTTCACTTGTATGTGATTATTTGTCAGTCATATTGTAGATGCACCACTTCATCCTTTGTGCCCACCTGCCACCCGCCCTTCCCCTGGTAACCACTAATCTGTTCTCTTTGTCCATGTATTTTTTTATCTTCCACATATGAGTGAAGTCATACAGAGTTTGTCTTTCTCTATATGGCTTATTTCACTTAACATATTGTCCTCCAGGTCCATCCATGTTGTTGTGAATGGGATGCTTTTATCGTTTTTTATGGCTGAGTAGTATTCCATTGCACCTATATACCATATCTTCTTTATCCAGTCATCAGTCAATGGGCACTTAGGTTGCTTCCACATCTTGGCTATTGTGAATAGTGCCGCAATGAACATAACGGTGTATGGGTCTCTTTGAATTGCTGATTTCAAGTTCTTTGGATAGATACCCAGTAGTGAGATGGCTGGGTCATATGGTGTTTCTATTTTTAATTTTTTGAGAAATCTCCATACTGTTTTCCCTAGTGGCTGCACGACTTCCATTCCCAACAGCAGTGTATGAGGGTTTCTTTTTATCCAAAACCTCTACAATATTTGTTATTTTTTGTACTGGTTATTTTAGCCATTCTAAGGGGTATAATGTGATATCTTAGCATAGATTTGCATTTCCCTGATGATCAGTGGTGATGAGCATCTTTTCATGTGCCTATTGGCCATCCATATATCTTCTGTGGAAACACATCTGTTCATATCCCCCGCCCATTTTTTGATTGGGTTTTTTGGTTTTGTTGTTATTAAGTTGTGTGAGTTCTTTATATATTAGGGAGATTAATCCTTTGTCAGATATATTTTTTCTCAGCTGGTGGTTGTGCTTTTGTTTCAATCCAGTTTTCCCTTGCCTTGTAGAAGCTCGGTAGTCAGATGAAGTCAAATTTGTTTCTTTCTATTGTTTCCCTTGTCTGAGAAGACATGGTGTCTGAAAAAAATCCTTTTAAGATTGATGTGGAAGAGTGTACTCCCTATATTTTCTTCTAGGAGTCTTATGGTTTCAGGTCTTACCTTTAAGTCTTTGATTCATTTTGAGTTTGTTTTTTGAATGGCATAATGGTTTGTAAATGGTCTATTTTCGTTCTTTCACATGTGGCTGTCCAGTTTTCCCAACACCATTTATTGAATAGAATTTCTTTTCTCATTGTATGTTCTCAGCTCCTTTGTCAAAGATTAGTTGACCATAGATGTGTCATTTTATTTCTGTGTTTTCAATTCTATTCCATTGATCTGTGTGCCTGTTTTTGTACCAGTACAATGCTGTTTTAATTATTGTAGCTTTGTAGTATATTTTGAAGTCAGGGATTGTGATGCCTCCATCTGTGTTCTTTTTTCTCAGGATTGCTTTAGCAATTTGGGGTATTTTGTTGCCCCATATGAATTTTAAGATTCTTTGTCCCATTTCTGTGAAGAATGTCATTGGGATTCTGATTGGGATTGCATTGAATCTGTAGATTGCTTTAGGTAATATGCAGATTTTAACTATATTTATTCTTTCAATCCATATGCATGGGATGTTTTTCCATCTCTTTTTGTCATCATCGATTTCTTTCAGGAAAGTCTTGTCGTTTTTATTGCATAGGTCTTTCACTTCCTTGGTTATATTTATTCCAAGATACTTTATTCTTTTTGTTGTGATTGTGAATGGGATTGCGTTCCTGAGTTCTCTTTCTGTTAGCTCATTATTAGAGTATAGAAATGCTACTGAATTATGTAAGTTGATTTTGTACCCTGAAACTTTGCTGTAATTATTGATTACTTCTAGTAGCTTTCTGATGGATTTTTTTTAGGGTTTTCTCTATATAAGATCATGTCATCTGCAAACAGCAAGAGTTTCACATCTTCTTTTCCTATTTGGATTCCTTTTATTTCTTTTCCCTGTCTAATTGCCCTGGCCAAAATCTCCAGCACTATGTTGAATAAGAGTGGTGACAATGGGCACCCTTGCCTTGTTCCTGTTCTTAGAAGGATGACTTTCAGTTTTTCCCCGTTGAGTGTGATGTGGCTTTGGGTTTGTCATATATGGACCTTATTATGTTGAGGTACTTTCCTTCTATACCCACTTTACTGAGAGTTTTTATCATAAATGGGTGTTGGATCTTGTCAGATGCTTTGTATGTGTCTATTGAGATGATCATGTTGTTTTTCTTCCTCAATTTGTTAATGTCGTGTATCACATTGATTAACTTGCAAATGTTGAACCATGCCTGTGTCCCTGGTATAAATCCCACTTGATCATGGTATATGATCTTTCTATTATACTGCTGTATTTGGTTTGCCATTATTTTGTTGAGGATTTTTGCATATATGTTCATCAGTGATATTGGCCTGTAGTTTTCCTTCTTTGTGTTGTCCCTGTCTGGTTTTGGGTTCAGGGTGATATTGGCCTTTTAGAATGTGTTAGGAAGTGCCCCATCTTCCTCTATTTTCTGGAATAGTTTGAGAAGGATGGGTATTAAATCTTCTTTGAATGTTTGGTAGAATTCTCCAGAGAAGGCCTCTGGTCCTGGACTTTTATTTTTGGGGAGATTTTTGTTTACTGTTTCAATCTCTTTACTTCTGATTGGTCTATTCAGATTCTCTATTTCTTCTTGATTTAGTTTTGGGAGGTTGTAAAAGTCTAAGAATATATCCATTTCTTCTAAGTTGGCCAATTTGTTGGCATATAGTTTTCCATACTATTCTCTCATAGTCTTTTGTATTTCTGTGGTATCTGTTGTGATTTCTCCTCTTTCATTTCTGATATTGTTTATTTGAGTCTTCTTTCTTTTTTCCTTAGTGATACTGGGTAATGGTTTGTCAATTTTATTTATCTTCTCAAAGAACCAGCTCTGTTTCATTGATCCTTTCTACTGCTTTTTTTGTTTCAATAGCATTTATTTCTGCTCTGATTTTTATTATTTCTCTCCTTCCACTGACTTTGGGCTTTGTTTGTTCTGCTTTATCTAATTCTGTTAGGTGTAGTTTGAGATTGCTTATTTGGTATTTTTCTTGTTTATTGAGGTGAGCCTATATTGCAATGAATTTCCTTCTTAGAACCACTTTTGCTGCATCAAAAATCAGTTGGTATGGTATGTTTTCATTTTCATTTGTCTCTAGATAACATTTGATTTCTCATTTGATTTCTTCAATGATCCACTTGTGGTTGAGTAACATACTGTTTAATCTCCACATCTTTGCCCCTTTCACAGCTTTATTCTTGTAATTGATTTCTAGTTTATGGCATTATGGCCAGAAAAGATGCTTGATATTATTTCAATCCTCTCAAATTTGTCAAGGCTTGCTTTATTTCCCAAACAAATCCTTGAGAATTTTCCATGCACACTTGAGAAGAATGTGTAACCTGCTGTTTTTGGATAGAGTGTTCTCTATATATCTATTGAGTCCATTTGGCCTAGTTTTCATTTAATTCAACAATTCCCTTGTTGATTTTGTGTCTAGATGATCTATCCATTGGTGTTAGCGTGGCGTTGAGGTCCCTTACTATTATCATATTGTTGTTGATATCTCCTTTAGTTTTGTTAGTAGTTGCTTTATGTACTTTGGTGCTCCTGTGTTGGGTGCATATATATTTATAAGTGTTTATGTCTTCTTGGTGGAGTGTCCCTTTTATCATTATAAACTACCCCTCTTTGTCTCTCTTTACCTGTTTTGCCTTGAGCTCTACTTTGTCTGATATAAGTAGGGCGATACCTGCTTTCTTATGTTCACTATTAGCTTGTAGTCTTGTCTTCCATCCCTTCACTCTGAGTCTGTGTTTGTCTTTGGGCCTGAGGTGTGTTTCCTGGACGCATCATCTTGTTGGATCTTGTTTTTTAATACACCCTGCCACTCTGTGTCTTTTGATTGGAAAATTCAATCCACCTACATTTAGAGTGATTACTGATATGTGGGGGCCTATTACTATCATTTTATCATGCGTTTCTGGTTCTCCTGTCTTTCCTTTGTTTCTTGTCCCATGAATTTCAGATTACCAATTCAGTTAGGTAGTTTCCTATGTTGGTTTTCTTAGTTTTATCCTTATTTGTAATTTGTGTCTCTGTTCTAATTATTTGTTTAGTGGTTACCATGTGGTTTGTATAAAACATCTCATAGAAGAGATAGTCCATTTTCTGATAGCCTCTTATTTCCTTAGGCTAAGCTGGTTCCATCCCTTTCTTCTTCCCCTTCTAAGTTATTATTGTCACAAATTTTTTTCTTTTTGTGTTGTGAGTTTGTGGCTAAAATAACAGGATTATATTTATTCTTGGTGTTTCCCTTCCCTTTATTTTTAACGTTCTACTTAAGCATTTGCTAACCTGTTCTGATGGAGACCTGCAATTTTCTGATTTTGTCTTTCTACTTATCTCCTTGCTCAGGGTTTCGTAAACCCTTTCCTTTTTTTTTTTTTCAGGTATGAGGGCCTTCCCGAGCATTTCTTGCAAGGGGGTCTTGTGGCGATGAACTTCTTTAAATTTTCTTTATCAGGGGAAGATTTTATTTCTCCATCATATTTGAAGGATATTTTCAATGAATAGAGTATTTTTGGCTGAAAGTTTTTGTCTTACAGAATTTTGAATATATCATTCCACTCTCTCCTAAACTGTGAGGTTTCTGCAGATGGCCTCATGGGGATTCCTTTGTAGGTTGTTTTCTTCTGCCTTGCTGCCCTTAACATTTTCTCTTTGTCATTGACTTTTGGAAGCTTCACTGCTATACACCTTGGGGTTGGTATTTTTACATTCACAAAGTTTGGAGACCTATTGGCATTTGCCACATGGATTTCAAGCTCCCTCCCCAGGTTTGGGAAGTTCTCAGCTGTTATTTCTTTGGACAAACTTTCTGCTCCTTTCTCCTTCTCTCCTCCCTCTGGGATACCTCTAATCCTTATGCTGCATTTCCTAATTGAGTCAGATATTTCTTGGAGAGTTTCTTCATTTCTCTTTAGTCTTAGTTCTCTGTCCTCCTCTATCTGAAGCATTTCTATATTCCTATATTCCAGACTGCTAATTCTGTCCTCCATCTTATCAGCCCTACTCATCAGGGAGTCCAGAGTGTTCTTAATCTCCCCCTTTGTAATTAATTTTCATCTCCGAGATTTCTGATTGGTTCTTCTTTATGGTATCAAGCTCTTTTTTGATGTAGCTCCTGAACTCATTGAGTTGTCTATCTGTATTCTCTTTTATTTATTTATTTTTTTATTGAGTTAATGATAGGTTACAATCTTGTGAAATTTCAATTGTACATTAACGTTTGTCAGTCATGTTGTAGGTGCACCACTTCACCCTTTGTGCCCAACCCCCACCCCACCTTTCCCCTGGTAGCCACTAGTCTGCTATCTTTGTCCACATTTTTAAATTCCTCATATGAGTGGAGTCATACAGAGATTATCCTTCTCTAACTGGCTTATTTCACTTAACATAATTGCCTTAAGGTCCATCCATGTTATTGCAAATGGAATGATTTTGCTCTGTTTTACAGCTGAGTAGTATTCCATTGTATATATGTACCACATCTTCTTTATCCATTCATCTGTTGATGGACACTTATGTTGCTTCCATGTCTTGGCTATTGTAAATAATGCTGCAATGAACATTGGGGTGCATAGGCCTTTTGGAATTGCTGACTTCAAGATCTTTGGATAGATACCCAGTAGTGGAATGGCTGGATTGTATAGTAGTTCTATTTTTAATTTTTTGAGGAATCTCTGTACTGTTTTCCATAGTGGCTGCACCAGTTTGCATTCCCACTAGCAGTGTATGAGGGTTCCTTTTTCTCCACAACCTCTCACACATTTGTTACTATTAGTTTTAGATATTTTTGTCGTTCTAATGGTTGTAAGGTGATATCTTAGTGTAGTTTTGATTTGCATTTCCCTGATGATCAGCAATGATGAGCATTTTTTCATGTGCCTATTGGCCATCTGTATATCTTCTTTGGAGAAATGTCTGTTCATGTCTTCAGCCCATTTTTTGATCAGGTTGTTTGATTTTTGTTGTTGAGTTGTGAGAGTTCTTTATATATTATGGATACTAAGCCTTTGTCAGATATATGACTTGCAAATATTTTTTCCCAGTTACTGGGTTGTTTTTTTGTTTCAATCCTGTTTTCATTTGCCTTGAATAAGATCTTTAGTATGATGAAGTCCCATTTGTTTATTCTTTCTATTGTTTCCCTTCTCTGAGAAGACATGGTGTCCAAGAAGATCCTTTTAATACTGATGTCAAAGAGTGTACTGCCTAAGTTTTCTTCTAGAAGCCTTATGGTTTCAGGTCTCACCTTTAGGTCTTTGATCCATTTTGAATTTATTTTGGTGAATGGTGAAAAAGAATGGTCAATTTTCATTCTTTTACAGATGGCTTTCCAGTTTTCCCAGCACCATTTGTTGAAACGACTTTCTTTTCTCCCTTGTATGCCCTCAGCTCCTTTATAGAAGATAACCTGTCCATAGATGTGTGGTTTTATTTCTGGGCTTTCAATTCTGTTCCATTGATCTGTGCACCTGTTTTTGTACCAGTACCATGCTGTTTTGATTACTGTAGCTTTGTAGTATGTTTTGAAGTCAGGGATTGTGATGCCCCCCGTTTTGTTCTTTTTTCTCAGGATTGCTTTAGCAATTCGGGATCTTTTGTTGCTCCATATGCATTTTAGGATTCTTTGTTCTAATTCTGTAAAGAATGTCATTGGGATTTTGATTGGGATAGCATTGAATCTGTAGATTGCTTTAGGTAGAATGGACATTTTAACTATGTTTATTCTTCCAATCCATGTACATGGAATGTCTTTCCATCTCCTTATGTCGTTGTCCAATTCTCTCAGAAAGGCCTTGTAATTTTCAGTATATAGGTCCTTTACTTCCTGAGTTCAAGTTCCCCTGAAGTATTTTATTCTTTTGTTGTGACTGTGAACGGTATTGTGCTCTTGAGTTCTTTTTCTGTTAGTTCCTTATTAGAATATAGAAATGCTACTGATTTATGCAAATTGATTTTATACCCTGCAACTTTGCTGTAGTTGTTGATTACTTCTAAGACTTTTCCAATGGATTCTTTGGGGTTTGCTATATATAAGATCATGTTGTCTGCAAACAGCAAGAGTTTCACTTCTTCCCTCCCTATTTTGATTTCTTTTATTCCTTTTTCTTGCCTGATTGCTCTGGCCAGGACCTCCAGTGCTATGTTAAATAGGAGTGGTGACAGAGTGCATCCTTGTCTCATTCCTGTTTTCAGGGGGATGGCACTCAGTTTTTGCCCATCAAGTATGATGTTGGCTGTGGGTTTGTCATATATGGCCTTTATTATGTTGAGGTAGTTCCCTTCTATGCCCATTTTGTTCAGAGTTTTTATCATAAATGGCTGTTGGATCTTGTCAAATGTTTTCTCTGCATGTATTGAGATGATCATGTGGTTTTTATTCCTCAGTTTGTTGATGTGGTGTATCACATTGATTGATTTGCGGATGTTGAACCATCCCTGTGTCCCTGGTATGAATCCCACATGATCGATCTGCATGATCCTTTTGATGAATTGCTGAATTCTGGTTGCCAAAATTTTGTTTATAATTTTTGCGTCGATGTTCATCAGTGATATCGGCCTGTAGTTCTCTTTTTTCATGGTGTCCTTATCTGGCTTTGGTATCAGCATGATGTTGGCATCATAGAATGTGTTAGGAAGTGTTCTATCCTCCCTACTTTTTTGGAATAGCTTGAAAAGGATAGGTATCAAATCCTCTCTGAAAGTTTGGTAGAATTCCCCAGGAAAGCCATCTGGTCCTGGGGTTTTATTCTTTGGGATGTTTTTGAGTGCTGTTTTAATCTCTGTCATTGTGATCAGTCTGTTCAAATTGTCTGCTTCTTCTTGAGTGAGCTTTGGAAGATTGTAGGAGTCCAAGAATTTATCCATTTCCTCTAGGTTATCCATTCTGTTGGCATATAGTTTTTTGTAGTATTCTTTTATAATCCGTTGTATTTCTGCAGATTCTGTTGTTATTTCTCCTCTTTCATTTCTGTTTATTTTTTGTTTATTTGAGCTTTCTCACTTTTGTTCTTTGTAAGTCTGGCTAGGGGTTTGTCAATTTTATTTATCTTCTCAAAGAACCAGCTCTTTGTTTCATTGATCATTTCTACCACCTTTTTCGTTTCAATAGTATTTATTTCTGCTCTGATTTTTATTATTTCTCCCCTTCTGCTGACTTTCGGCTTTATTTGTTCTTCTTTCTCTAGTTCAGTTAGGTGTAGTTTAAGATTGCTTATTTGGGACTTTTCTTGTTTGATAAGATGTGCCTGTATTGTGATGAATTTTCCTCTTAATACAGCTTTTGCTGTATCCCATATGAGTTGGTATGGCATGTTATCATTTTCATTTGTTTCCAGGAATTTTTGGATTTCTTCTTTAATTTCTTCAATGATCCATTGATTGTTCAGTAGTGTATTGTTTAGTCTCCACATCTTTGTGCCTTTCTCAGCTTTTTTCGTCTAATTAATTTCTAGCCTCATAGCATTATGATCTGAGAAGATGCTTGTTATTATTTCATTTTTTTTAAATTTGTAGAGGCTTGCCTTGTTTCCCAACATATGGTCTATTCTTGAGAATGTTCCATGTGCACTTGAGAAGAATGTGTATTCTGCTGCTTTAGGATGAAGTGATCTCTATATGTCTATTAAGTCCAATTGTTTTAGTTTTTCATTTAGTTCCACTATTTCCTTGTTGATTTTCTGTCTGCATGATCTGTCCATTGATGTGAGTGGGGTGTTGAGGTGCCCTACTAGTATTGTGTTGTTTTTAACATCTTCCTTTAGGTCTGTTAATAGTTGCTTTATGATCCTTGGTGCTCCTATGTTGGGTGCATAGATATTTATACGCGTTATTTCTTCTTGATGAAGTGTCCCTTTGATCATTATATATTGTCCCTCTGTGTCTCTCTTTACCTGCCTTATTTTGAAATCCGTTTTGTCTGATATAAGAATTACAACACCTGCTTTTTTTTTGGCTTGCTATTAGCTTGAAGTATTGTCCTCCACCCCTTCACTCTGAGCCTGTGTTTGTCCTTGGGGCTGAGGTGTGTTTCCTGGAGGCAACAAATTGTATGATCTTGTTCTTTAATCCATTTTGCCACTCTGTGACTTTTTATTGGAGAGTTCAATCCGTTTACATTGAGAGCGATTATTGATGCATGTGGACTTAATGCTGTCTATCTGTCGCTCATTATTTTGTTTTCATGCATTTCTCTTCCTGTGTGCTTTAGCCTACCCATTTAATACTGAAATTTCTTATGCCGGGTTTCTTAGATTTTTCCTTTTCCATGTTTTGTGGCTCTGTTCTGTTTTTCAGTTTAGTGGCTACCCTGAAGTTTTTATTTAGAATCTCGTGTACAATATAATCTATTCTCTGGTGGTCTCTTACTTACTTGGCCTAGACTGATTTAGTCCCTTTGCTCTTCCCCTCCTAAATTATTGTTTTCATTTCTTAATCCAACTCTTGTTATGAGTTTGTAGTTAGAGTGATAAGATCGTCTTTGCTTTGGTAGTTTCCTTCCCTTTATCCTAATGCTATAGTTGAATATTTGCTATCTTATTCTGGTTCTATCAATCTGTTTCCCTACTCTGTGGTTTGTGACCCCTTTCTCCCTTTTTCCTTTTTTCAGGTATGGGAGCTTTCTTGAGTATTTCTTGTAGTGGAGGACTTTTGGTTACAAATTCCCTTAACTTTTGTTTGTCTGGAAAAGATTTAATTTCTCCCTCATATCTGAAGGAAATTCTTGCTGGATAGAGTATTCTTGGCTGAAGATTTTATCTTTTAAAGTTTTGAATATGGCACTCCATTCTCTCCTTGCTTGTATGGTTTCTGTAGAGAAATCCGCTGAAAGTCTGATAGGAGTTCCTTTGTAGGTTATTTTCTTCTGTCTTGCTGCACTGAGTATTCTTTCTTTGTCTTTCATTTTTGCCATTTGTACTACTATATACCTTTCAGTAGGTCTTTTTACATTGACAAATATAGGAGATCTTAAATCTTACTCTACACACATTTCTCCCTCAAACCCTAGATTTGGGAAGTTCTCTTCAATAATTTCATCAAGCACACTTTCTGCTCCATTTTCCTTTTCCACATTTGGGAAATCCTATGATCCTTAAATTCTTTCTCCTCATTGAATCTGCTATCTCTCCGAGATTTTCCTCATTTTTTTTTAATTCTTAGTTCTCTTTCTTCCTCTGTCTGGAGCCATTCAGCCTGTCTATCTTTGATTATGCTAATTTTCTCCTCTATGATGTCTACACAGGCATTCAGGGAATCTGTATTCTGTTTTATCGGGTCCATTTCGTTTTTCATCTCTAATAATTCTGCTTGATTCTTCATTATAATTTCAATCTCTTTTGTGAGGTAACTCCAGAACTCGTTGGCTTGTTTCTCTATCTTTCTCTCTACCTCGTTGAGTTTTTTGATTATAGCTACTCTGAACTCATTTTCACTTAGTTTATCTAATTCCAAGTCCTCAGGACTTAATTCTGTGTTTTCCTTGTTTCCCTTCTGGTCTGCAGCTTTTATAAATTGCTGGATGGTGGATGAATGGTTTTTTCACATGATGGTAGAATTCCGTTGCAGTTACAGCCTGTTGCCACTAGATGGGGGTCAAGAGGCACACGTTCTGAGCTCTCTGCCTTCCAGCAAGATGGCGGCAACCAGCGTGGTGTGCCAGGGGGGAGGGGCAGTTTTTCTCACGGGCCAATCTGGATTTGGATCAGTTCTGTTCTCTGGACTCCCCTGGCTTAATGGGGTCCCCGTGCACAGAAGATTTCCCCCATCAGCAGGTTTCCACTGTACTGGCGGCATGAGTCCTGTACGATCCCCTGTTGCATGGCCCCTCCCCCGCTCCTTCCTGCACCGGTGCCAGTGATCCCAGTCTCTAGGGGAGGGTGCAAAGTTCTCTCCTACTCCGTTCCAGCTCCTCCGAGGCCTGATGCAGCGTCTCCATCCTTCATCATTTTGGTGCTGTAGGCCTCTGATGGTCTGGCACTAGGTTTATTAGCTGCAATTCCTTTTTTTTCAATCCTTTGTTGTAGTGTGGAGGGGAGAGGGTCGCAGGTCAGCTTACCCCACCATTTTGCTCCGCTCACCTCTTTCTGTATTCTCTTTTAACTCATTGTGTTTTTAAATGATAGCTATCTTGAATTCTTTGTCATTTAGGTTATAGATTTCTGTGTCTTCAGAATTGTTTTCTGGGTATTTGTCATTTTCCTTCTGTTCTGGAGATTTAATATATTTTTTCGTACTGCTTGATGGCGTGTATTTGTGTCTCTGCATAGAGATAGAGTTTGGTTACTGCTGCCACTTGGTGTTGGGGTGGGGGGTGGGGAGAGGCAGCTGTGTAATCTGTGCTGACCAGGATCCCTGTCAGCTGTTCTTAACCGAGCCTGGGCCACTCATTGGGATCACACTTGTCCTGTGGGGTCACCTGTAAACTGTAGTAATAATCACACAGGGGGCTTCAGGTTTCTGCTGCCTGCTCCCACAGACCTACCTAGACATGCTCCTTCCTTTGGGACTGCAGCAGTGTCATGGGCTTTCATGACAACCAGGAGCTGGTTTGCCCAGAACCGCAGCTCTGCTGCTGTCTGGTCCTACTGGATCTCACTTGCCGTCTCTGGGCCACAGCAGAGCTATAGGCATCTAATGCAGCCAATGGTTAGCATGCCCAGCAGTGCCACTTCAGCTATTAGATCATCCAGCCTTTATGCTTGATGGGCTGGGCCTCTCCACCAGGGCTGAGAAGAGACTTTCCCTAGGGCCACTGTGGGACAATGGATTTTTCCCACTAGACCAAGGATCAATCATGCTGGGGCTCTGACTTTTCACTGCCAGCTTGCACAGTCCTGCCAGGTCTCAATTGCCCCCTTGGGGCTGCAGCAGACCTCTGGGTGTTTAATGCAGCTGGTGGGTAGCTCCCCCAGCCATACCACATCTGCTCCAAGGTCACCCAGCCTTTGTGCTCGGTGGGCAGGGCCTCTCCCCTAGGGCTAAATAGTGCCTCTCCCTGGGACAACTGTGGGTCTGTGGGTTTTACCACTAGTCCACAGGGAAATTACAGGGGGCTTAGGGTTGTAGTCTCCTGTTTCCACAGTTGTACTGCTGTGCATGCCCACTCTTGTGGCCACAGCAGTGCTATGGGTGTGTCAGCTAGGAGAGAGTCACTCGCAGGTACTAGGTTGTCTGGGGACCAGAGAGGTCTCACCTATCTCCTCCTCTTCCCAAGTGGCAGTCCATTCACCTTCTGATGTACAGCAGCATGCGTCTCTCAGGCATCCTGAGGTGCTGTGTGAGTACCCTCCATTGATCAATGAATGTCTATTTAGTTGTAGTTCAAAGGGGGAGAGACAAAGAAAACCGCTCACTCCACCAAGTTGCTGATGTCACCAAAATTATTTCTTTTTTACTTCATTTGGTTTTAATTTGATGTCCAGTTTCTAACTTTCTGACATTAATGCTTAGTGTATCAATTTTCAGTTCTTTTCTAATGTATGCCTTAGGTGGCTAAACCAATCCCTGAAAGTTCAGCTTTAGTCACACCCCACAATTTTTGATATTTTATTTTCAATATCATTTGATTCCCCAAATATTTTAATCTTTTAAGTTTCTTCTTTGAGTTTAGTTATTTGTATGTATATGTCTTAATAGCCAAACTTATGGAGATTTTTTATTTAGTAACATTTTATTCAGAGAACACGGTCTTTATGATTGAAACACTTTGAAATTGTTGAGACTTGCTGTATAAGGCATTATATGGTCAATTTTTGAAATGTTCTAAGTCACCTTGAAAATTTTATGTTCTGCCATTTGGGAGGACAATATTCTATATATGTCAATCAGACAAAATTTGTTAATCAAGTTTTTCAAAATGTTTTTTCTTCTTCTATCAGTTATTGGGAGATATTTGTTCAAATATCACACAGAAATATCCCATATTGATTGTGGAGTCATCTATTCCTAATTGAAGTACTATCACTTTTTGTTTTACACATTTTGAGGCTATATTTTTGTTGCATATATGTCCAAAACCATTTTACTTGCCTAGTAAATTGCACCTTTTTTCATGAGGAAGTGTATTTTTTTAATATCTAGTTTTGTTTTGTTTCCTTTTTGCTGAATATTTTCCAATAGTCCTTCTAGGTCACTTTACCTCTCTGCAGTTTCAAAAGCTGATGCTATGGACTTCATCAACTAGGACTTCAGTTTTATTTGGCCAAAGGGATATGGAAGGATATAGAAGATTGGCAACAGAGACAGTTCAGTGAATTACTTCTCTGCTCCTTAATACTAGGCATTGAGTGGCAACAGCTGAAATTCTCTATCTAAAATCACAATTCACATTAAGCCTTTCTCTTCTATAGCTACTGTCATAGTACCCTTCAAGTTCTAATAACCATGCTCTTCCTTTGCTCGTTCTTTCATTTTTAATTTAATCTGCACTTTTTAGTTTCTTCACCTGAAGAGTATCTAAATTAGTATAACAATTTCTGAAAGTGGAAATTTTTTTATCCTCTTTTCATGGCTTCAAATTGACCTAGATTAATATACCCTAATCTATAGCTAAAATTCAACCTGCTTAAGTTATAGACTCAAATATCTAATTGCCTCATGGAAAATTCCATCCCCAGGTACTGTAGTTATCTTCTGTATGTTCTAAATTAAACATAAGTTATAGACTAAATGTTTTTTGTCTCACTCAAATATGTTCTTTATCTTCAATATCCTGCTAAGTTGAATGATTTTATCAATAAAAAATTTGCATTCACATGGCATGAGTTCAGGCCAGGAAAGTCTTAAAGTCAGTGAAGACTTAATTGTGATTCTACAAAATTTTTATCTTTTCACCCAAAGAAAAGTTCAAGAATATCATGTTTTGTTTTTTTCTGTCTCCTTCTGCACAGGGTGTTTAATTCTTTTTCAACTTTTACATATGTTTACATATGTGTACAAAAACATACAGTTTTTTTGAATCTCAGCTTTAGGCAGTCTCTTATTGAGCTCCTTATCTTAGCAAAGCCCTAGGCTTTATCTTTCTTTCCTTATCTGTATGTTAAAAAGAGAAGCTGAAAGAAGCCAATATTAGCAGATATCCTTAGAACGAAACTAGCTTCTATGTTTTTGTTTGTTTGTTTGTTTGTTTGGTGAGAAAGATTGGCCTTGAGCTAACTTCCATTGCCAATCCTTGTCTTTTTTTGCTTGAGGAAGATTAGCCCTGAGCTAACATCTGTGCCAATCTTCCTCTATTTTTTGTATGTGTGATAACTTCACAGCATGGCTGACAAGTGCATCAGCTCTGCACCCAGGATCCAAATCTGCAAACCTGGGCCACCAAAGTGGAGTGTGTGGAAGTTTAACCAATGTACCATGGGGCTGACCCACCAGTTTCTAGGTTTTCTTGACTCACAGAAATTTCATTTTCAATTTGTTTTGCCGTCTTTACTATTACTTTCTCCTTCTACTAGCTCACTGTAAATTGCTCTAAGGCAATAAAGATGCAGGAGCCATAAGATGGAAGTTATCTCTATACCTGAAAGAGAGTTGCCTACCAACAGGAACATACTCATTCAGCAAGAAATCATTGTTAGTTTGTTAAAACATTAAAATTTTGGAGTTTATTTGTTATCACAGTTAGTAGCTGGAATTTATATTTATTGAATTCTGCAATTTTTTGGCCACTTTCTAGGACTTTTTACACACTCTGTTTAATTGCCCTAGCACACTCAGGTGGCAGATTTTATAATTAATTTACAAACAGTGAAACTGAGACTTATACAAGTTTCTTATCTTGCCCAGTTAAAGCAGAGCATGTAAGTACCTATCGTTTTTAGATAACTAGAACATTTTCCCTTCATCAACCTTCTTCAGATAACAGAAGCCTTTTCCTTATCCACTGATTGGTCATGTGAAACAGCTTACTATTCAGCTTTAGAACTAATGATATGTTTGTAGATCATAGAAAGCTGTGAATTGAAAGAACTGTCAAGTCGTGTGTTGAGTGATCCTCACCTAACTAGTGCTGTCGAGACTGGTGCCCAGAAGAGCCTCCCTTAAAAAGATAAGTTACTTGGACTACCTCTCCAGCCCCTGCTGGCTCCTGGGAGGTGTAGCAGACCTGATTGCTGAGGGCCTAACAGTGTCCTTGTGCCATATTTCCTTACGTGATGATGTTAATAAGGAGCTCACTGCTCAGGCCTGCCCAGACTGCCCTCAACGTAGAAAACTCTTTTCTCTCTCTGTCAGAAAGGACTTTCTCTGTGGGGATAACCTGCTTTTCTCTAGTTTCTCTGCCTATGACCGTGTAGGGCAATGAGATTCCGTTTAGGTGATTCCGTTCTTCCTCACAGGGTAACCAGCTGTTCCAATTTTTCAGGACACAGGGGTTTCCAAGAATGGATAGTTTCATTGCTAAAATCAGAACAGTCCCAGGAAAACTTGGCTAGCTTGTCACTGTAAACCAAGTTCCATTTTTAAGAATGGTGATAGATGGCCTTGGTGCATTCTCTTCTCCTGTAGTTTTCAGCTTCCCCTGAATTTGAGAGGTGGAAAATTGAGTGCCTGTCCAGTCAATGATGCTCAAGTGGTGGTGATGATAGAATAGCAATAGGAGCTGATATTCAAGGAGAACTTACAGTTGTACAGTAATCTACTTATTGCAGGGATTTTGCATCTATTATCTTATTCCAGTTTTCCAAAAGCTCTAACATTAGTAACAATGTCATTCCTATTTTAACACATGAAGAAACAGAGGTTCAAAGAATTTCAGGAACTTGGTTAAAGTCTCCAACTGGTTTGGTGGTGGAGTAAGGTGTGAACACAGATGGTCAAATGCTGAGATCACACACTTACACACTAGCATATTTTTATGTTCCTTCAACCGGCTATTCAGGCGTCTACTGTCTCAGTTAGAGAGTGGAGCAGGAGTGAGTCCTGGGCCACCTGACACCAGCATTATTAGCCCGGACAATGACCCAAGACTGTACTTATCCCAGTGATATTCTTCAGGGTTTTGAGAAAATACAGCAGCAAGTTACATTACATGACACTTCCAGACTGTGGTCAGATGGGTGTGCTTTCATTTTCTTTACTCTATCAGAGCTTACTAAAGATCTGATAATCTAACCAGTATTTATCTCTTTTTAAATAACTTTTCACAGCTATGATTATGTGGAATCATGACAAGATTGCTAATTTGTTGAAAATGAAGACTATTATTACCCTTTTAAAAATGAGAAAATTGAAACCCAAGAGACAGAATTTTAGTGGATAGAAAAGATTTTTAAATTATTTGAACTTCAATTATCTAGACTAATGGTGCATTTTGCTATAGATAAACACAAAGATATCTAAAGATTTTAAATCTTTGAAATGTACCCACAATTAAGTCCTATTGAGTCCCATTTCCTTCCTCCCTGGATTCCTTTGAGGTTCTTCTTCATTAACTTGTATTATCTAGGATTATATCAGAGTGATGGAATTTTACACTTTTATGTTTGTGTATACGTATGTTGACATTGTTCAAAATTGAGGATAAAATAAATTGAAGAGATATCATCTCCAAGAATCCTTCGATGCGTAAGGTTCTGGGAGATTATTCCAAGAAAACCTCTTCCATTCTTGATAGAATTCTCTGTAACAGATGCAACCAGCAGCAGGCAGAAAGTTGCTTGAATAAAGATGACAGTTTACACTAAACTGTAGTCATTCGCTCTACCCTCTCATTAGAATGGAACAGAGGACACCATTCAACATTGAATCATCCACATGTAAACAAAATAAGTGATATGAGTACACATGTAGATTACCTGTTAAGGACCTCTTGGCTGTGTGCTGATTCTCTCATGCTTCTGCTCAAAAGATGCGTGAAACATCTCCTTAAAGAAAAAAATTCTGGCGAAAGCAATCTTATTTTTCAAGCCTGGGGAAAATGGCTAACTGCAGCATCTTATTCATACATTCCTACTGCATGGGTGCCAATCTGGAAGGGAACAGGAGTTTGTATTTCAAATGACATGCTTCTAACCCTCCTCTGCAGGAAAGAAGCAAATTGTTTACAACAAAGAGCACTAGAGAAGTCCTGTCAATGTGACTTTCCTTCTTTTTTTTCTGCTTTTTCTCTCAAAATCCCCCCAGCACATAACTGAGTATTTTTAGTTTTGGGTCCTTTTAGTTGTAGCATGTGGGATGCCGCCTCACCATGGCTGGATAAACGGTGCCATGTCCGTGCCCAGGATCTGAACCAGTGAAACCCTGGGCCACCAAAGTGGAGTGCATGAACTTAATCGCTCGGCCACTGGGCCGGCCCCCATCAATGTGACTTTCTGATGACAGAGTCCAGCAAACTCTGTCATCAGAGCAAAGTTGAATACATCATTATGAAAAATAAGATTTCTTATTGCCTATAGCCCTCGATATCATTTACATTGTTTTCTTTGTTATTGGCCACATTAAATTATGTTTCCCTAGTGTTACCTTTTTTTTTGTAAATGATAGCGTATTTTTTTAAAAACATAATTATTTGATGCCCATAGACAGAAATTCAGTAGCAGACTCAAGTCATCTCCCTCCTATGACTTTATTCTAAGTCAGATACATATCCAGGCTTGGGCTTTCCTCCTTTTCATTGCCTCAGAAAATCTCTATACACAATGCATCCTGAGCATGTCTCTGCATTTCATGTGAGTTCCAAAGCAGGCTCTTAATTTTTACTGCAGTTGTCGCTCATGGTGTTGGCTTGGTGTCTCAGTTGGCTCTTGCTTCCCAGTAGACTAGGAGTCAAGTTCAGCTTTGCACTTCTATAGCTGTCCCACTCAGTCCTATCCAACCTGTAAATCCCAAGGTTCAAGGACACTTCATGGCCCTATCATCAAGCTATATTTAATTAACCACTTATTACATTCCATGTGCCTTACAATATAAATACGTACTACTTGTTGAGCAATTACTATGACCCAGACACGACTGTGATTTATATATATTGACTCATAGTGCCCTCATATAGTCTATACAAGGAAGATGTACAAAGATGAGTAACATGAGGTACAGCAAAGGTAATTAACTTGTCCAAAGTCACACATTTAGTACACGGCGGTGCTGGAATTTAGACCATGGTAATGTGTCTCAAGGGTTTGTTTTTCATCACTGGGTTATGCTACCCAAATATACATTACTTCATTTTATCCTGATTTAAAAAGAAAAACCTGTACGTGAATGTCTATCCTCTTACAGTCAAAGACATGAAAACTCAGAGCAATGAAACAAACTTCTCACAGTCACGCATCCAGTAAGTGGTAGAACTAGGGTTTGAATCCTGGTCTAACTAACACCAAAGAACATGCATTTTCCATTAAAATCTAGAAATATTTCCCGCTGTTGTGGTCCCATAATTTTGAAATTCATGTTTAGTATTGACTGTATTCTGCCTCTCCTGGTATTTATCTTTCAAGTAAATGTTAAAAGCACTTAGCTCTCACCATGAGTTCGTCACTGGGTTAGGCATTTGAGGATAGGTGGAGAGATGGACAACTTTCAGTCTCTGACTTCTAAATATTAGAAATAGAGATATCACAATTTTAAGAAAGAATCTGGCTTACTGATGTGCAGTGACTATAGGAACTCCATTTCCTGACTGCAGCTTTGTAAGATTCTGCAGCTAAGACTTACCAGAAAGCAAAAAGATGGAAAAGACAGCACAGCTGTTTGTCTCAATCCAACCTAGCCTGTAAAATGGGGTTATACACTTCCCTGTTCAATTATTGGATATCTCAGAAAGCATGGAGCTATCAAAAAATATTGAAAACTGCAATTTATGAACATTTTCCTCAAGTCATTGTTGTGGCTTTATGCCCAATTTTTGATGTTTTGAGGACTTTCATAACTCTTGGCTGGGGAGGACCTTAAGACTGACAGTTTCTCTGTCTGGTTCCCTTGTTTGCTGCTAGTCTAGTCATGTCAAATGCTTTATACTTGTCCAAGTGGCCACATTGTTTTCCATTCAGGGCTTGTAATTCTTTTTTTCCTTAGGATAAGGTAGCCTTCTCTTTCTATGTCTGGGGAAATCCTAATCATTGTTTAAAGGCCAAGTCAATTTTTATTTCTTCAACAATATTCTCCTTCTCCTCCACTGCAGTTAGTTACTCTCTTCTTTCTACAACATCTGTGCCTTGTGTTTCTTACTATTATTATAATTGGTAAAGAATTTGTATATTTACTTATCTATCTTAGATTGTGAACTCACTAGCACAAGAGCTGTGTTATCATTCAATGTATTATCTGGACTAGAAAAGTCATACTGGCTCTAAAGAATCTTTGATCTTGGAGATCTCTTTTAAACTTTAAACTTGCCTGGGACTAAAAATATCTGTGTACTGTGGGGTCAGGTAGCCAGACAAAAGTACCTTCCAGTGTTCTGGAGCAAGAAATCAGGTTCTCTGGGACAGGAAGCCAGTCTGAAGCAGGATAGACAGGTGATGAGATTCTCAGCCAAAGTCCTCAGAGAGAAGAAGTGAGAAACACAAGTGGCAGAAACTAAAAATGGGCACCAACTATAAAGACACATGTGGACCTTTAACTGGAAGAGAAAATCAAGAGACTGGGCCAAATGGGAGCCAGTGCAGCAAGGGAGTAAGACAAGTAGAAGGGCGTCAGGACAGGAACGCCCAGAGCACAAGCACATCTCTATTACTTGGGGAAAGTGTGGGGCCAGAGTAGGTTGGACCGATTGACAGATGATATTCAGTACTAAAATCCTCTTACTGAAAGAAGAAGATCTTTTTTTTTTAACCTGTCCAAAGGCCTTTACAAAATCCGTAGTCACCAATGTATTGGATTGATTTTGGATCTGTGATGGTATTACTACACCCACTTCTCTCTGTGAAATGAAGTATAATGTGCATTGAAGGCAAATGGAGGAATGGATTATCTTTTCTGAAGACTCTAGCTGATGTCATAAGTGAATGACAGCAGAAAGTATCTTTGAATATTTAAAAATATATATTTTCTACTAACTAATGGGATCACATAAATCAGTACCTGGGAAGAACATCAAAGGTGAAAACAGTATGTAAAATCTTTACAATTTGGAGAAAGATTTTTGTGTTCTGAGAACGTTAAAGGCCATTTTTGGCTCTATATATTGCATTGCAAACCTGAAAGATTCTTGTTCATGTATTTTAAGAGATTATGCTAATTTTTTCCTGAATGGTGAAGGTAGCAATGGCACAAGTTTGATTCATTTCAGTGTAGGGAATTTTAAGAATTAACTCCAATCACACTCGCTTTCTATATATATAGGAGGAACTCTGCCACTTAGGGTGGAAGCATGGAAGCACATTTTCCTGTCTACATTTATCATTAAATTTATACACTCACTCATGGAATGAATCTGCAATGGGCCTGCAAAGACATGTAATTCATGCTGCTCCTCTTTCAGGAGAAGAAACTGAGGAGTATTAAGTTTTGTCATTAAACACTGGACCTGGAATCAGAAAGATCTAGGGCATAACTCCAACCCTGCAATTTACAAGCTCTTTGATCAGAGACAAATTATTTGGTATCTTTGAGTCTCAACTTCCTCCCTGTAAGAAGGGAAAAGCACATCAAACCTCAGATACCTTTTGTGAGAAGGATATAAAATGACAAGAATGTTAAGATCTGCAATGTGGTCTTGAGCACATATAAGATACCTTTGTGTCTCCTTCATCCCCAGGATGTAGAAACTTATTCCTTGGACCTTTTAGGAAGCAGTCCCATCTTGCCAGACCCTCCATAAAATCTTGTCCCACTGCCCACTGAAAAGTCATTAAATCAGACCCATAGTTAGACTTCTAAATCAGACTTCCCATATTTACTCCCTGTGATTTCTAAAACAGTGTACTCACATTTTACACTAGTTTAGTTTGTTTCCTGTAACTGCCATAACAAATTGCCTCAAATTGTGTGGCTCAATACAACACATATTTATTCTCTCACAATTCTGGAGGCCAGAAGTCTGATATTAAGGTGTTGGCAGGGCTGTGTTCTCTCCAGAGGCTCTGGAGGATTATACATCCCTCGCTTCTTCCAGCTTCTGGTGGCTGCCTCCATTCCTTGGTTTGTGGCCATATCACTGCAGTCTCTGTGTGTGTGCCTTATCTCCTTCTGCCACTATCTTGCTATGTTAGAAGGACACTAGTGATGTCATTCAGTGCCCACCTAGATAATTCAAGATAATCTACTCATCTCAAGATCATTAACTTACTTATACCTGCAAACAGCCCCTTTTCAAATAAGGTAACATTGACAATTTGCTGAGATTAGGATGTGGGCATATCTTCAGGAGCCCTTATCAGCCTACCACAGTGTCCTAGGGAGGATTTAAGATTATTTATTTAGGTATTGGGATAAAATATTAGAACATCACTTTATGTTAGTGTAATATTTTAATCATTCATGGACATATTTTTACCAATTCAATAATTATATAAAATCAAGAGGAAATTCCCAGAAAAATTTTTATCCATGGGTTTTCTACCTGCTTCCATTTCTACTTCCTTCTTATTAGATCTTCAAGTATTGACAGTGAACTCTTGTTATAAGTATGATATTTTCGTTATTGTATTTAAAACTATTTTCCCCTATATTTGAACCTTTTTGATTTTGAGCTCACCCCCTAACCTCCTCTACCCCTTCCATGCCATAAGTAATAAGATTCTTAAGGTTGCTGTCGAGAACATTCTCATATGATGATACTAAAGAGGAAACAATGACACTCATAAAAATAGCTACTACTTATTAAATCTTTACTATGTGCCAAACATTGAGCTTCATTTCTAATTATCTCATTTAATTTTAATAGACTGTAAAATTGGAACCTAAAGAGCTTACAGTAAAATTTGCAGTGTTAAAATGTATGATGAGATGAGTAACAATGTAAAACATACGATGCTTACTCAGAAATAAAATATGGATGAAATAGAAAAAAAAATAAATAAAACTATTATCTCAAATTATTTTATTGCTACTTGTTGTGAAACCAATTTGAGTAGCTATTTCAATGCACATTAAGACATTTTTGTTGTAATGTCCACTAAAAATTATTTATACTGGACTGTTTAGAAAATAGTTTTCAGAATAAACACATTTTGAGAACTCTGGAGAGCTTTATAAAAGACAAGTTGCAAATCGGATTGGTTGATAAAATAACCAATGAAATGTCAATTTTGATGTTATTTTTGAGTCAAGACTAAGGTGGCCTGAGCTTTAAAAATGAAGGCACTAAAAATGCTAGAAAAAAGGGGCATCAGCACCTAGAAATATCCCAAGATATAGAATCCAGGGTACAGGAGATAGTAGAAGATGCATCTATCCTGGTTTGTTTAATTCTTTTGATAGTATGTTAAGGGATGTAGAATTTGGCACATGGTGGAGGCTCAAGTACAATTGAAGTAGCTTGAACACATCTGATCAGGGAAGATGTCATTCCATGCTCTACTCCAGCAGTGCAATGAAAGAGTAGGAATTGTTAGAAGACATTGGCTCTTCAATACACTAGTCTCAATTATAAATTGGCAGAAGTCTTTCTTGATTGTTAATTTAGATAAATGGAAAACAAAAAATAAAAAGTCATTGAAAAGCAAAAACATTTATTGTACATATTGTCCTTTCTATGCATAAATAATGTTCCCAGAAACTCAAAAGTAAAAGTATCTGCAAATAGGTTCAGAGGACTATTCCTGCTATTCTGAGCTGGGCAGTGTCTCAAAGGGACTGAAACAGACTGAGTTAGTCTCCCCAGCACCCCAGTCGAAGCTGTTGATTAGAAAAAGTTTCTCTCTTGTGCCTCTGGGTTAAAGGACCAATTGTGTGTTCTTGTCTTTTCCCTACTCACCTCACCACGTGACACTCTCCCATTTGTTCTTTCACTTCTAGCCATGGAATCTTTGGAGAGATCCTAGAGTTTACCAGGCTCTTTCCTGACTCAGAGACTTACATATGCTCTTTTTTTTAATTGAGATCACATTGGTTCATAACATCATATAAATTTTGGGTGTACATCATTATAATTTGACTTCTGTATAGACTGCATCATGTTCACCACCAAAAGTCTAGCTGCCATCTGTCTCCATACATATGTTCCCTTTTACCCCTTTTGCCATGCCCCCACCTCCTTCCCCTCTGGTTACCACCAGTCATTTCTTCTTATCTATGTGTTTGTTTGTTTGTTTATCTTCCACATATGAGTGAAGTCATATGGTAATTGTCTTTCTCTGTCTGTCTTATTTCACTTAGCTTAATACCCCCAAGGTCCATCCATGTTGTTGCATGTGGCACAATCTCATCTTTTTTATGGCTGAGCAGTATTCCATTGTGTGTGTGTGTGTGTGTGTGTGTGTGTATACCACATCTTCTTTATCCATTGATCTGTTGATGGGCACTCAGGTTGCTTCTAAATCTTACCTACTGTAAATAACACTGCATTTATTCCAGGAATGCAGGGATGGGTCAATATCCACAAATCAATCAATGTGATGCGCTACGTTAACAAAATGAAGAATAAAAATCACATGATCATCTCAATAGATGTAGAGAAAGCATTTAATGAGATTCAACATCCATTTATGATTAAAAAACCTTTAAATAAAATGGATATCGAAAGAAAGTATCTCAATGTAATAAAGGCCATGTATGACAAACCCATAGCAAACATGCTCAATTGTGAAAAACTGAAAGCTAATCCTCTAAGAACAAGAACAAGACAAAGATGGCCACTCTTCCCACTCTTATTCAACAATAGTACTGGAAGTCCTAGCCACAGCAATCAGGCAAGAACAAGAAATAAAAGGGATCCAAACAGAAAAGGAAGAAGTAACACTGTCACTACTTGGTGATGACATAATTCTATATATAGAAAATCCTGAGGAATCCACGAAAATGCTGTTAGAAATAATTAATGAGTATGGTAATGTTGCAGGGTACGAAATAAATATACAAAAATCAGTCACATTTTTATACACTAACAACAAATTAACAGAAAGAGAAATCACAATACTATCCCATTTACAATTGCAACAAAAAAGAATGAAATACTTAGGAATAAATTTAACCAAGGAAGGGAAAGACCTATATACTGAAAACTATGACGTTATTGAAAGAAATTAAAGAAGACAAAATGCAAAGATATTCATGCTCATAGATTGAAAGAATTAACGTAGTTAAAACGTCTATACACTCTTAACTTTGTTTAAAACAATCCTTTCATGCTAATCCCATGGCTGCTGCGATTACGTCATTCAAATCTTAGCTTAAATATAGGTCTTACCTTGTTATTGCCAAATCAGTGCCCTGGTTATTTTTTTCCTTGGCATTTATCTCAATGTGTAAGAATGTGTTTAACATATTAACATATTTTTATCTGTTTTTCCCATTATACTGTGAGCTTCATGGGGTCAGGAACATTCCTTTCCCCTTCACCACATAGCCACAGCCCCTGGCACAATATATGGCCAGTTGCTCAATAATTTTGCAGATTAAACAAATGATGCGTGCTACAAGAATATACAGTCACTCTTTATATAGACAGTAATCTTTGATTATCAGAGTCACTTGGGAAATTCTTAGAAACACGTAATTCTTGGGGCAGATTCTGAGAGATTCTGATGCAGGAGGTCATGGCTCAGGACTCAGTGTGATCCCAGCTCAGCAGCATGCCAATTTCCTGGGAACCTGCTAGAAAAATAAAATCTCAGGCCCCACCTTTGATCAACTGATTCAGAATTTGCATTTTAACAAGATTCCTAGGTGATTCCTATGCACATAAACACCTGATAAACACTGTTCAAGCGTATTGCTAAGTAATTTCAGGTGATTCTAAACTTCAACCCTGTTTGAGAACCACTAATCAAGAATATGGCCAAATCAGTGGAAGTAAAAACAAAAATCATCCCCGTCCCCAAGCAGAACAGATATTACAATGAGCATTTATTTATTTAACACAAGATTCATAATAAGCATCTGCTCCTATTAGGCACCGTAGTAGGCTCTGATAACACAAAGTAAAATCAAATACATTTCATTCTCTTAAGAGGATTTAAGTCTATAAGTGGGAAATAGGCTCACAGTCAACAACAACAAAGTGATAAACATCACCTAGGTATGAAAGCTTTACTTAGAAGCAAAGGGAAACATTTCTACTTGGGCCTTATGAAAGCCATTGGTAAACTACCTAGTGACAAAGTTTGACCCATGTGGAGATGTTCATATGTCAAGCAGAAGCATGGAGATCCAGAGCACCACAGCATGATTGAGAATCTTCAGCACATTGATAGATTTGGGGGGAGGCAGATATGAGACTGGAAAGGCCCTTAGGGTTCTAGGATGCAGGAAGGAGCTTTCTCTCTGCCATTTACAGCCTCTGTCCTCAGGGAACCCAAAGCCCAGATGAGACTGGTGACTGAAAGGATAATTAAATTATAGAATAACAAATATACTGATAGGCCTTGTGCAGGGCCAATCAGCACCCTAGAGACCTCAGTTGTGCTCAGAAGGATACTTAGAAGTCAAAAAGGTGAAGGAAAAAGGAGGGATATTCTAGGCAGAGACTGCAATACATTTGAAGGTTAGAAATGAGGCAAGGTTTCATTTTTTTAAGGAAAAGAGAGCACCTCCCACTGTTTCAAGTAAGGTATGAGGTAGGTGAGGCAGATATGAATCTGGAAGGTAGGAAGAAGCCAGATATGTAGGACCTTAAAGGTCATGTAAGGGAGGTTGGATTTACCAATTGTCAGTAGAAAACCTCCAAATGATTTTAAGTAGAAAAGTGCCATAATCATATTTGAATTTTCAGACTTTTTAAGAAAGAGTTACAGAGGAGTGAGTGTGATGTGGAGATTGGATGGGAGATGGTCTCAATAGCCCAGGTTCAGAGAGGATGAGAATTGAGTCATGGAGATGAGCGTAAGAAGGAAATTAATATTACTCAAAATAGAACTCTCTAAGCCTTTATTTGGAAAGCTTTTTTTTTCCAGTCTGATATAATTCTTGGGAGGTTGATTGCTGAATTTTTCAGCTTATGGAATAATTTATTAGAAGGATAAGTTAACATGCAGTGGGCATGCATGTGGGATAAACAGTGTTGCTTATTGGCAGTCCAGATAAAAAGCAAGAAGGAAAAGCTAAGAGGCAAATCTAATAAGGATAGAGAAAAAATAAACAAACAAAGAGCAGACCCAGGGACCCCAAAGCACAACAGTAGTGTATCACTTAGTCTGAGGCAAACGTCCCTGGGCAGCTCAGTCTATCAACATACACGGCACAGACAAGAATAAAAACATACCTGAGGACCCCAAACCTCTTCAGGAAAAGAGTCAAATATGTTCACGAAAGCAGGGAAGCCCTTCTATGTGTGGAAAGTGCATTTCCATTCAAAAGCATTCAAACTAAAGCTTATTTTGGCACTTGTAGGCCCAGGTGCAAAGTCATACAGCTCTGCAGACCAGTGACCCCTGGCCTGCTTCAATCCCCTTCAACTCTAATTCTGGAAAAGAGAGCACCGTTTGGGAGTCAGTTCCAGGAGGTTCTGCTCACTTTGTCATTTGAGCGGAGGCAAGAGCAAAGCAGGTGCAGGTTGAAATGCCACAACAGAAGCAACATTCCCCCCAGAGTGACCCGATGGGGTTTTCTGATTACAGTAATCATGAATGGCAGTGTGAACATAGCAAAGAAGACTCCTACAAATACTGTGCCTCAATAAAAGAAAATTGCAGCCTTTTGGCTTTGGGGTCAGAAAATAAAGACTAGTTGCATGGTTTCGGTGCACTCTCACAAAACTCAGGGGCATTACTGCTGGGTTAATTTCATAAATTAGCAGATGTTTGAAGCTCTGAGAGAGAAGTGAAGCTGATTTGGTAAAATGTGTGCACATAGGGAAAGGGAGGCATACTGAGAAAAAGAAGATCAAAATGCCAGAAAAATATTTAAGTTACATTTTAAAACTGTCTAACGCTTAGGAATTCTGATACTTCTGAGAATGTCTCTCTTCTCAAAACACTAATTATGAGAGCATGAGAGTCGAGATAAATTTCAAATCTAAGAGACTATTTGGAAGGTAAATCTCCCTAAGAGGAAGTCTTGTGAAACTGCAGATGGTTGATAGAAAAATTCCAGGATTGCCATAATAGTAATATAAGCAGGAGCCAACCACTCTGAGCATTTAGTGTGTGCCAGGCACTGTCACCACATGTTAGCTAATTTAACCTTCCCTCATGAGGAAAGTAACATCAACATCCCCATTTTACAGATAAGGAAATTGTCATGCTGGGGCTTAAATAACGTAAGTGAGTTACAAAGCTGGTCAGTGGCAGAGCTGGTAGCCTGGCTCCAGAGCACTCGCTCTGAATAACTAATGTTGATTACAGTTAATTTCTAAAAATTGATCACAAAATGTGACAAGTGTAAGAGGAAGAAGAGCTCTTGGACTTGATGTCACAATTGCTATGTGAAGCTGGAAAGCATATCCAGTTAATCTGATCAAACCACTGTAAATAAACAACCATTACCAGATTGAGTCTTCTAAACAAAATCACTCCCATGTTGTTCTTCCCCAGTTCAGAATCCTTTAATAGCTGTGCCTTCTCTTCTTCGCTTCAGGATTAAGCATATACACCTGGACCTGGCTTGTATTCCCTCCACAATCTATCCAGATTCAATCATCTGTGATCACTTACATTCTTTTCTCTTCCTACATTCTCCCTCAGAATCTCTGCTCCAGTCACAGTGAATTACTATTCCCCCAAATGCATTTTGTATGGGTGCTTCTCATTCACTGCCATTATTGGAAGTGTTCTTATCACAAAAAATAAAAATGCATTTTGGTTTCCCAAAGTCAGCATACTGGGCTGGAACCATGGTGGACACAAACATAATCTAATTTATAGGATTGTTCTAAGGATTGGCTGAGAGGGTGTGTTTAGTACACTGCCTAGGTAACAACTTGTGGTTTGTTAATCATAAAAGTTAAATAATTTTGTACACAAATCCTGTGTATTGAAAATTGCCAGAGAATTCAGACTAAACATCCACTTCCTAAGCCTGAATTGTTTAGTTTTGTTTTCGGCATTGATGACATTCAGCATCTCCGTACCGTGCTTTGAGGATGATTATAATTTTGTTACTTTTTCCAGGCCAAGGCTGATTCCAGAATTTCCCCACCTCTTCTACACTGTCTATTATCCACATTTTGAAGGGCTACTATGACCCCAGACACAGAAATTAAAGTGTATCACCTCATTTAATACACTCAAATATCATACTCTCTTTCTATTATTAATTCCACATATTTGAAGATGGAAAAAACTAAAATAGACATAGAATAAGTAACTTCCCCATTGCCACACAATTAGTCAGTAGGAAAGCTAACATTCAAATACAGCCTTTCCAAGTCTACAACTGTTTTTCAGTAAATCAGATTGTCTTTCTTTGGCACACTACTTGTCATTCATCATCTATAGCACTAATAAATTCTAGCTCACTGTGTCGGACAATAAGGCTCCTTTGACAAAAAATTGATTTTCTGTGATGACATTTTAAAGACAAATTATTGTAGGTTCTAGATTAAATAGGACTGTATCTCGAGTGATTATCCAAGTCCAAGACTTAGCATCTCTAGTTTCTTTCCTATAAGCCCATCTTTCAAATCTGAATTGCTGAATAGCCAAGCCCCAAAACAGTGATTTGAGAATATGTGGTAAAGACAACTAGGCAAATGCAAGTTTACAGTCCTATTCTTTATCCATACTTCTTTCTAGTTCAGGTCCTTCTGTCAACTCTCTTCAATAAATATTCTGAAGGACTCATCCTATGTCAAACTTCTAGAAACTGAGGTTACAAAGGTTAATACTACGGACTGCACTTTCTATAAGAGCTAACAGTATAGTGAGGATCTTATTGCAGAAACCAATATGTTGCAAAATAGGATTTGTGAACATTGATTCTGCAAGATGCTTCTTTAAATGGGATTGCCATAGTCAAATAAATTTGGGAAATGCTACCTGCTCTTATCTCTTCCTTGATATTTGATGTGCATATTAGCTTGTTACATATCCTGGAGTGAGGAAATCTGTTTTACTTTATTTAGGTCTGGTTTTACAAAAAACCTATAGAAATTTTGTTTTTCCTTGTTCAACACTTTGTAATATTTTGTGAAATTAGAGTTCTTTCAAAGATATTTTAGGAAACAGTAGCTTAAAATATTTTACCAGTCTCATAAGCAAAATCTCTATTTCTCTCTGCCCTTATCTAAACAGTTTTTTACACAACTTTCAGGATTGTCTTCTTCAAAGAATGATCAGTTTATGCAGGTTATGCTATGTTTTAAAAATTTCATATCAAGTGCATATAAACAAGCCATTTTACAGTCTACCATTTCACAGTAAATTATAATGCATTATCAGAACATTTTAGGGTTTTTTTTCCATCAAAACTAGTTTCCCAGCTTTATGTTCTACTGTTCCTTTAATCACTAAGCTCAGTGAAATGGTACTATCTGCCATTCCCACAAAGCCACCATAACATCTCACATCCTTGACGTTGGTCACTAGAATAATCCTTTCCCATATCTCTGCCTCTAGAAACTCTCTACTCTGCTGAAATCCATACCAAGAGCCTCCATGAAGTCATTCTTGATCTTTTCAACCTTGAGTAACACTATCTTTCCTGTGTCTCTGTAGCATGTTTCTTGGATCTGCCTGCCAAAATGAAGCACATTCATGCTCTTATTCTAGTAATCGGTTGGTCCTTTGAAATGGTAAGATGGTTGGGCAAGCAGCATGATGCTCCAGCTCCACTGCTTTTCTTGTCATTAAGGTCCTCTGTCTTCAGGGATCGTAGGCTCCTTTGCCTACTAACGCTCATTGTGAATGAGTCCTGCATTTGAGATAATGCAGATTAACTGCCCTTAGAGTATGTGTTGTCCTCTTTTCAGTTTCCAAATAACAAAATGTATGACCTTCTAAACTATAAAATAAAAAATGAATTATATTAGATTTAACAAATGAGATATAATAACATAGGAATATGATAGATATTAGCTTTGATGGAATCAAGTTTCTGATTGGCCAGTCAGTTCTATTACTCTCTCAGGAAGCTTCTTTTATTCCATTGCTGTGCAATGACTCTTGAGTACATCCTCTTTCAGGCTACAGCCAAAAAAGACAACCAAAGTCAGATGCCTGCTAGTGAAAGAGTAGGCTAAACATAGCTGTGCATAGAAGCAATTCCAAGAATAAAGGAGAAGCCTCCTTTGTGAGGTGAGATTTCTGTTACTCAGCTGTCAGATCTTTCCTTCTCATAAAGTAGAATACATCAGAAAATATTTATTTAAAAGAAAAGTATAAACTAGAGTTTATTGAGTGCATAGTCATATCAATGCTGAGGGATAGAGGAAGAAAAAACTCAAAGTTCTTAGTTCCAAGGGGGTAAATTTTTTCCCTAAGGTCACAGAATGCCTAAGAGCCAAATTTGAGCTTAGAATCCAGGTGTATTGTTCTAAAGTCTGTGTTTATAACCACTGCCCTCTCCATGGTTATTGCAAGAGGAGAAGAAAAGGATGCTTCAAAGGAGGCTGATGGACTAACTTAATCTGAGAAGGATTATTTGGAGCAAATGAAATAAAATATTAATTTCTTGAATGTTGGCTAAATGAAGTTTTTACTGAGTGACTTAATTAGACACATGATTTTGCTTAAGTTGTTGTAGGTTATACTACAAAAAAAAAAAAGAATGGATTGGAAATGTCAGTGGTCTGTTTTAGTGTAAATTATCCATATGTTTGGTAAAACATATTGACTTCCAAGTAATAGTGTACTTTTGACTTGATATATATTGGCTTATACCTACTAAGGACTTATTGATTGTTTTCTGTAAAAACTCTGTGAAATGTTTTCTCATTTAGCTAAAAATAAAGCTCAGCTTTCAGCAAGTTTTTTTCCTTTTCAAGTAGAAAACCTTGTTGATCATGGTGCCTGTTCTCAAAGTGATCTGAAAACATTAGTTTCAAGTACATATAATCTGAAAACCAGATGGGAAAAATTTATTTTAAAAAATACTAATTTAGAAAAGAATATATCATTTTTAAATCATACCAATATAAATACAAAATTATGCTTGTAGTGTCCAAACCTTATACAATTAGCAAATAAAAATGGATGTAAAAAGATTGGAAAATATGGTTCAACTTTCGTATTCATCAGGATTGTTTTCTGATTAATTTCCAATTAACATAGAAATATTTAAACATGATCTTGGCTTAGTCTCAAGATGTATTTCCATTGAACGCTTTTGTTTCTCCTCGTACAACATAAACCAGCTGTTTAACTTTCATTCACACTCTAACACTTGTTAAAATACTATGCTGCTTACAATAAAATAGAGCTTCCTTTCTTTTCAACTTTTTGTAGCTACAGTAACTCTATTTCTGACACTAAATAGATTAAAAGAATAATTTACCATATTTTAATGAGCACATTGGGGATTGGTCGACTGTAACAAAAAAATTGTCATATGTCATACGTCATACTCCCATATGCCAGTATAATTGAAATTCATGTCCCAAGAAAATGACAATTATTAAATCAAGATACTTTTGTTATTATATCCAAGTAGCAAGAATTATGTAAATTTCAAGGATCTTCTCTATATCAATATGTTAGCAGTGACTATCTATGAATACTGGAACTATGGATAATATATTTTTCTTTCTGCTACTGTTCTGAACTTAAAATTTTCCTTAATTATGAGCTGATTAAATAAGAGTCATTTTTTAATAAAAATTTAAAAAGAAAAACTATGACCTTACATTTTAATTAGGAGATATGTAAGAGAATCTTCAGTATGGTTTATTAACATATATATCATTGCATTGTACATAACGTTTACATATCAGTACAGCATTAGAAACAGATATTTTACCTGTGTAGTATAGTATGTGTTTTCATGACTTATATAGAGATGGGGTGCAGCCTGTAAAACGTGCTGGTAACTCCTAATGAGCAGGGAGTTAGAATTAACATTTCTATTTCTATTAAAAAAAGATTTTGGACAGGAGTGACATCAACATCATGGTGGAATGAGTTATTTCCTTAGACTCTCCTCCCCAAGACAAAATAAAAAAGGCATTCATAAACCAACAGAGGACATTCACACAACACAATAGATATTTGAGAGACCCACACAGCCATACTTCTGAAGGAGGAGGTGCTGGAATCCCTGGGAGAAAGTGTAAGGAGATAAGGGGATCTCCTTTGCTGCTCCAGGAGTTACCTAGGGCATGAGACTGCCTGTGACTCTAAGAAGGGGAGAGGGGTGGGTCTCCACAGGAATGACTTTGCTATCTGAATTGCCTCCCAGCTATGGGTAAGATCCAAATAGAGGAGGCTAAGCTATTGACAGGCTGTCTTCATCAAGCAAGCATGCCAGGAGGGCAGATAGTGAAGGCAGATTGAGATTGTCCCCAGGATCACACATGTGAAAGAAAACACCTTTCCCCTTGCCCAGTGCATCAGTTTGACAATCACAGATGGACCCTGTCAGCACAGATTCCAAAGGAGAGGCACAGATGCCAGAAATTGCAGCAAGCTCAAAATACACAGGTCCTACACCACTCCCCCATCCCAATGGAATCTACAACAGATACTACCAATATGCAAAGGCACAAATCCACCCCATCAAATAGTGTGAGGAGGTACATTAGTAATCCAGACCAGAGGGAAAATTACTAGCACCCAGTAATCAATCCTGAAGGTGCAGAAATTTACAATCTAAATGACAGAGAATTCAAAAGAGCTACCCTAAAAAAATCCAATGAGTTAAAAGAAAATTCAGAAAGACAGTTAAATGAAATCAGGAATAAAATTAGTGAACAGAGGGAATTCTTCATAAAAGAGATTGAAACTATAAAGAAAAGCCAATCAGAAATTTTGGAGATGAAAAATACAGTGACTGAGATAAGGAAGAATCTGAAGTCCTTGAATAACAGAGCTGGTATTTTGGAGAACGGAATTAGCAATTTGGAGGATAGAAATATAGAAATGCTTCAGATGGTGGAGGAGAGAGAACTAAGACTAAAAAGAAATGAAGACATTCTCCAGGAAATATACGACTGAATTAGGAAATGCACCATAAGGATTATAGGTGTTCCAGAAGGTGAAGAGAGAGAAAAAAGACCAGAAAGCTTGTTCAAAGAAATTGTAGCTGAAAACTTCCCAAACCTGGGGAAAGAGCAGCAATTACAAGTAAAAGAAGCTAATAGAACTGCTAATTAAATCAATCTTAAAAAGACCTTCTCCAAGTAGTAAAACTGGCAAAGTGAATGACAAAGAAAAAATATTAAGGACAGCAAGGCAGAAGAAAATAACTTACAAAGGAATCCCTATGAGGCTTTCAGTGGATTTCTCAGTAGAAATTAAAGGATAGGAGAGAGTAGAATGATATCTTCAAAACTCTAAAAGACAAAACTTTTCAGCCAAGACAAAACTATACAGTGAAAATATCCTTCAGATATAATGGAGAAATAAGAATTTTCCCAGATAGACAAAAGCTGAGGGAGTTCTTTGAAGCAAGATCCTCTCACTACAAGAAATGATCAAAAAGGCCATCAGACTTGAAAAAAAAAATTACAGTCTTGAGCAAGGAGATAAATAGGCAGATAAAATCAGAATTACTGCAGCTCTTTATCAGAACATGTTAACAAACACTATAACATGAAAGATAAAGAGAAGAAAACATCAAAAATAACTATAATCTCGTCATTATAACCACAAACACAACAAAAAACGGAAGATGTTGTGACAACAATTACTTGGAAGAAGAAGAGGAAAGGGATGGAACCTGCCTAGACTAAGGGAATAAAAGCTATCAGAAAACGGACTATCTCTTACACAAGATTTTTTATACAATCCACATGATATCCACTAAACAAACAATCAGAACAGAGACACAGATGATAACTAATGAGAAAACCATCATTGAGAACTACCAAACTGAATTGGCAGTCTGAAATACACAGAACAAGAAACAAGGGAAATACAGAACAACTGGAAAGCAAGTGATAAAATGGCAGCATTAAGCCTTCATATATCAGTAGTCACTCTAAATGGAAATGGGTTCAATTCTCCAATCAAAAAACACAGAGTAGTTGGATGGATTAAAAAACAAGACCCAATAACATGCTGCCTCCAAGAAACATATCTCAGCTGTAAAGACAAACACATGCTCAGAGTGAAGGGATGGAAGATGAAACTTCAAGCTAATGCAAATAAAAGAAAGCAAGTGTTACCATACTTATTTCAGACAAAGTAGACTCCACAACATTGAAGAACAAAGAGGGGCAGTATATAATGATAAAACAGATGCTCCACCAAGAAGACATAATGCTTATAAATATTATGCACCCAACACAGGAGCGCCAAAGTACGTAAAGCAACTATTAACAAACCTAAAAAGGAGATATTAACAACAACCCAGTAATAGTAGGGAACCTTAACACCTTGCTTACATCAATGGATAGATCATCCAGAAAGAAAGTCAATAAGGAAATAGTGGAATTAAATGAAAAACTAAACCAGGTGGACTTAATACATATATATATATAGAACACTCAATCAAAAAACAGCAGAATACACATTCTTCTCAAGTGCATATGGAATATTCTCAAAGATAGACCCATATGTTGGGAAACAAGGCAAAGTTCAATAAATTTAAGATGATTGAAATCATATCAAGCATCTTTTCTGACCATAATGCTATGAAGCTAGAAATCAATAACAAGAATAAAGCTCGGAAAATGACAAATATGAGGAGACTAAGTAGCATGCTTCTGAACATCCAACGGATAATTGAAGAAATTAAAGGAGAAATCAAAAATATATCTGGAGAAAAAAGAAAATAAAAATACACCATACCAACCCATATGGCGTGTAGCAAAAGAAGTCCTAAGAGGGAAATTCATAGCAATTCAGACCCACCCTAACAAAGAAGAAAAATCTCCTATAAGCAATGTTAAACTACACCTCACAGAATCAGAAAAAGAAGAACAAATAAAGCCCAAAGTCAGCAGAAGCAGGGAAATAATAAAAATAGCAGAAATAAATGATATTGAAAAAAAACAGTAGAAAGAATCAACGAAACTAAGAGCTGGTTCTTTGAGAAGATAAACAAAATTGACAAACCCTTAACCAGTCTCACTAAGAAAAAAAGAGAGAAGCCTGAAATAAACAAAATTAGAATGAAATTGGAGAAATTACAATGCATACTACAAAAGTATAAAAGATTGGAAGAGAGTACAATGAAAAACTATATGCCAACAAATTGGACAACCTAGAAGAAATTGATAAATTCTTAGACTCATACAACCTCCCAAAAGTGAATCAAGAAGAAATAGAGAATATGAATAGACCAATCACAAGTAAAGAGATTGAAACAGTAATAAAAAACCTCCCCCAAATTGAAGTCCAGGACCTCTCGGGAGAATTCTACCAAACATTCAAAGAAGATTTAAAATCTATCTTCTCAAATTATTCCAAAAAATTGAAGAAGACAGAACACTTCTTAACACATTTTATAAGGTCAACATCACCCTGATCCTAAAGCCAGAAAAAGACAACACAAAGAAGGAAAATTATAGGCCAATATTACTGATGAACATAGATGCAAAAATCCTCAACAAAATATTGGCAAACCAAATACAGCAGTACATTAAAAAGATCATACACCATGATCAAGTGTGACTTGTACCAGAGATGCAGGGATGGTTCAACATCTGCAAATAAATCAATGTAATATACCACATAAAAAATGAGGAATAAAACCCACATGATCATCTCAATAGACACAGAGAAAGCATTTGACAAAATCCAACATCTATTCATGATAAAAGCTCTCAACGAAATGGGTATAGAAGGAAAGAACCTCAACATAATAAAGCCCATATAAGACAAACCCACAGTCAACATCATATTCAATGGGGAAAACTGAAAGCCATCTCTGTAGAACAGGAACAATACAGGGGTGCCCATTGTCACTACTCTTGTTCATCATAGTACTGGAGGCTTTGGACAGAGCAACTAGGCAAGAAAAGGAAATAATAAGATTCCAAATAGGAAATGAAGAAGTGACAATCTCACTGTTTGCAGATAACATGATTTTATATATAGAAAACCTTAAGGAATCAATCAGAAAACTATTGCAAATAATCAATAACTACAGCAAAGTTGCAGGGTACAAAATCAACTTACAAAAATCAGTTGCATTTCTATACTCTAATAATAAACTAACAGAAAGAGAACTCAAGAAAGCAATCCCATTTACAATCGCAACAAAAAGAATAAAATATCTAGGAATACATTTAACCAAGGAGGTGAAAGACCTATACAATGAAAACTGTAAGACATTTTTGAAAGAAATTGATGATAACATAAGGAAATGGAAAAGTGATTTCCTTTCACACAGTGTTATTTGAAGGGAAATTACCTTAATACAAATTGTGAACTCTGCATTGTGAACTCTACATTGTTAAAATGTGCAAATTTATTATTAATGGTGCTAAGAATAGCTCCTTGGAAGAGATAAAATGTTTATTAGAATAAAAATAAATAAATATATTTTGTAGGGATTATCTGTAAGACTGCTCTCAACGCAACTCCCTGACTTTCTGCCATGATGTTTTCTATCACAGAAACTGCATTTCCCAGTATGCCTTGCTTAGTGTCTTCCCAATGGCTTTATCAGTGAGAGTGGCAGGTGGTGATTTTAAAGGCTGAAGAGAGGAGCCATGTCTCCTTTTCTGCCTCCACGTGTGTTTTCTGTGGAAGGAACTGAAACTCCTCTGTTCTGGAACCCAGACCTACTAGATGGCAAAATTGTAGTCTAGTTTCTGCCGGGCTTTGGTAACATTGTCTCCTCTTCTGATATCTCCCTTTTTAGGGCAGTGGTTTCCTGTTTTGCTAATGGCTGGATCCCTCTTTTCTTTCTCAGGTCTTCCATCACCACATGACCAATTTTCTGCATTAAATTTCTTTCATTTGAAGTATCTAGATTGGTTTCTATTTTTCTGAATAGACTGACACATGCAGTGGTCATTTGTGTCACATGCCATGGCCACTCTAGAAATCCAGCCATCTTTACTTTCTTCTGAATTTGTGAAACTGTGGTATCTTGGGCGTTTGTATCAATTATTTTAAAACTGTTATTTGTTGAGCAGCCACTATGCACCAGGCATTTTAGTGGATGTCCTCTAGCCTCTGTCTCTCTAGTCTCAATCTCAATGAGATAGGAGGACAGTTGTCCTCATTCTCTTTACTCCACTCATGCTGATTTTCTTTCAGGTAACCAAATATTCACATTTCTTTTTACGTAAGTGTGTCTACACATGCTATTTAATCTCTGTGCCCCTATTAGCTGCAAAGATTCTTTTGCATGCAAAATTCGTGCTTGATAATATTTGTTGAATAAATTATTTCATTTAGTCCTCTTAACATGTAAGATGGATATTATTTTCCCTACAGTATGTAATTTTATTAAATTCATTCTACAGTATACTGAATAGTGAAGTCATTCTTCAGTATATAGTGTATTCTATAGGCTGCTACATGGCATGGGTTGTTTTAAATGCTGAGTATGAAGCAATGACCAAAACAGACAAAAGTCCTTCCCTTAATAAAACTTTCCATCCAGGGTCATATACAATAAACAAGTGAAATTCATAGTGTGTCAGATGATGATAAATAACATTGGAAACAGATCAGGGAAGTGGGCTAGAGAATTCCACGTAAGGACAACGTGCAATTTTGAATAGGAAGTTTTGGAAGAACTTCTTGATACTGGGACACAAAAGCCAAGAACTAAAGGAGATGAGACAGTAAGCCAAATGGATAGAAGGGGAGAAGTGTTTTAGGAAAAGGAAACCTCATTAATTTTAGAGATTAAAAAAATAAAGTTCAAGGAGTTGAAGCAAATTTGCTAAGGTGATAAGAAGTCTCAATTTGTAATCAGGTCAATGTGACCCTTGGCCTGTGCTCTGTTTAACACATTACAATTTCACATTCTAGCATCTGGGATATAAAACCATTACACAGAATTCACCATAACAGACATAAAATTTATCCATTTGGTCATGATTGATATATTCCTGCTCACTGCACTAACCATATTTCACAAGAGAAGCAGCAGGTGCACACAGAATTAAGGATAGAATTCAGTTTCCGATTTTAGGCCATTGCAGCTAAAAATGTTATTTTGTAGGAGTTTGTAACAGTGGGATTAGAACACCATTGATGATAAACAAACTGTTGATATCGAGCTCCAGAGAACCACTGAATTCTGCGCTCTTTCAGAGCTGTGACCAGACCCTCACTATTTATCATGAAAGGGGCAACCGAGTGTGTAGTGTTGCGTCCATGAACGTCTACAATGTTGTGAAAACAACTTAAACTCGTATGTCACCTTCACACACAGAGGCATTATTAGGCCATCAAAATGATGTGTTTGAAGCTTTGACTAGTGAAAAGCTTGTGTTTAGTTCTCTGTCTTTTAAGTTAACTGTAGCATTTCTTAAAATCCTTTTGGTGTCTTACGAACTACTAATGAAGACAGATGAATAAGAGGGCCTCGGTAGGCACAAACTATGACAGCTTACATCAGATTGCCCAATTGTAGAGTGCTTTTGTTCAGCGATGTCTTAGTGACTACTTTTATGTATGACCTTTCTTCTGCTGTCCTTGAGTCACAAGATTACAAGAAAATATCCAACTCAATTATAGTGATGAGGTTTCAGGTGGGATCGAGAATGAGAATTGATCAGGCTTAAATTTTTAATTTTAACTCCAGCATAGTCTAGTTATCAATGTTTTATTCCTTTAGACCCTATCTGTAAAATGCAGAGTCTTGTATTATTTAAATTTGAGACAATACAAAATGATTGATGATCCATATTAAATATACTAATATTATCTGACGGTGAAGGGTGGTGAAGACGATGAAGGGTGGTGAAGATGGTGAAGATGTGTGGTGAAGGGTGACTCTGATGTGTATGTTTTCTGGTTATAATTGACAGTATTCAGGAGAAGCAACTTGGTATAGGAGAAAATCACAAGACACGGTAACTAAGAGAGCTAGGTTATGTCTTTGCCATTCCAATAAGCAGCACTGTGCTTAGTAATCAGGAGGTTAGAGCAGGAGATTCCAAGTTCCCTTTCAGATAAGAAAAAAAATCCCATGATTCTCTAACTTATGTCCTCTATGTATTTGTATGTTGTGGCATACCGTATTTACAGGTAAACGCAGTCTGAGGCTCTTGAGAAAGTCTAACACTTCATCCAACGTGCTGTGGAATAAACTTCCATTAGAAAGCACATTACATTTGGGAAAGAGTACTGTTTCCAATCCCAGATAGTATTTGATTCAACCTATAATACTGTTCATGTTAACAAAAAAGCTTAATAATGCTTCCTTAGATAATCCAGATTTTTTTTCACTCTAATTTTGATAAAGCAAGAAATAAAATTTTTATTAAATATTAAGATGAATGAAATAAGAGCAAGCTCCTTTCAGAATCAAGATTAAAGTCTAATGGGGTTCTGTCTTCCCAGTTTTCACTCAAAATTTCTATCTAAGTTCTAAAAACCCTGTCTGTATTAATGAGGTTGGAAACTTTTGGTGCATTTATGTCTATTTGCTTGAGAATAAATAGCATTTTACTTGGGAGTTCTGTTTTTCTGAAGCACTGTTATACAGGTCATTTCACAGACCTATAGATACATTTGTGCTTTTCAATTATTCTCTTTTTTTATATGTTACATCTTTCAAAAGAAAGAGAATAAAAGCCGCACAACGTTATTTTCCCTTCCTCAAGAACCCCATAAAAATGTAAATGACAGCAATTTAGATTTTCCCTTTGGAATTTTTGTTCTTCTTCCCGAGCAACTGCACATATCTTGTTTTATAAATTTAAGAACCATAAACTCTAAAGCTTTATATTTATACTTTTTCACTTTTGAGCACTAGTTTGGCTTCTGTTCTGGAAAATGGGTGTTCATTAATGTTTGCCTTTCTTTGCTTCTCAGTAACATTAATAATGGAAATTTAAATGTGGCAGTGAAACTGCAAGGTGATTTATGACTTATATCACTGACAAAATGTTGACATGCCATTATACAAAAGTAAACTTCTAAGAAGAGAGAAGACTATGGCAAAAGATACCAACACTTCTATAGAAAAAGGGTTAGAGATATGAGCTTACATTTTTACAGAAAAAAAGGTCATTGCTCTTAAGTTTATAAAAATATTCTCTAAATGGTTAATAATGAGACAAATGAAAATTTGAAATACAGCGATCTATAATTTCTTACCCAACACATTGACAAAATCTACAAGTTGACAATATGCTTTGTGGTTGAGATTATGGGGAAATAGTGTCTGGAAATGCAAAATGATGCAATACCTACAGTAGAGAATATGGTAATATCTATCAAATTTATATGTGCATTTACCCTTTGATCCAAGTAATTCCTACTTTAAGAATATATTGCAAAGCATATGCACAAGGTGAATATGCACATAAAACTTCTTTATTATAGTAAAAGATGAAGACAACCCAAATGTTCATTATAAGTGGAAGGCTGAATAAACTCTGATAGATCTATGAAAAAGAGAATAGGCAGCTATAAAAAGGAATGAAGAGTACCTTTATATGAGATTATGAGTGATGCCCTAAATATAAGTGGGGGGAAGTGGAGAGAAATAAGCAGTACGCAATCAATAAATAAAATGATTTCCTGTTGTTTAAGAAAGTGTATGTAGTATCAATACGTTTACATTTACAAGAAAAACAAAGTATAAACCATAAATTAAACAGAGCCTTGCTTTTGCAGGAAGAAAGGCAAAGTGTGGAGGTGACAGGAATAGAAGGAAGAATTCTCTGAATATATGATTTTTTATAGATTTGGCTTTGTGAGCATGTGAATATTTTGCATAATTATAAAATAAAATAATATCCCAAAAAAGGAAAATTAAACAAACAAGTGTCTCAAGTAGGTGACACAATCAAATCAAGAAGAATTATTTCAAAGTAAGTTAAACAATAATTTTACTGCTATCCCAGTGGATTATACCATACAAAAACAGCGAATTGCAAAACAAAATTAAACAAAACATTAAGGAGTTTAGTAGTCATACAGTGAAGGTGATGTTGGTCTTAATATCCTGAGACTGTGGATTGTCTATTAGGAGATAAAGCAAGAAGTAATTTTTTTGGTGTCCTTGAGGATCGGGACAAAGGAGGTAAGAGGGACACTGAGGCTCAGTAAAGATCATGCAATCCTGAACTTAAATTGGGAGTACCAGTATGACTTTGTCGTGTATTTTAACTAATGAACAACAACAACAAAAGTGACAAAATTGGAATACCTGATTTTCCATTTGTAATAAAGTAGTGGATCTAGACAGTGATCGTCAATAGCTGCCAAGATCATCACAAAGACAATCTAATTAATATTGTGCATTTTCTGATGGAACTATAGAACCCATCTACAAAGAATTATTGCCAAAAGCTCTATGAGGCCTAAATGATGCAAAAACCAATTTACAGGAAATAACGGAAACAGAGAACACATTACATAAGATTAAGGTGATGACTATGGAAATTTCACATGACAAATATCTGATTTCTTCAGCAAATATTTGCAAAGGAAAGTAAAGAGATATAGAAGATAAATCAATAATTCAAATGGAACTTAAGAGATGTATCAGCCAATTGCTGTGTATTTCAAATCCAAATTCAAACAAGGAAACTTTAAGAAAATGACAGAGAAATTTGAACACTACCTAAATCACTGATGATATTAAAAGTTATCATTGACTTATATAGAACTGAGTATAATAATGTGACTATTTTAAAAGGAAAAAATACTTTATCTTTTAGAAATACATGCTGACTTGTTTCCAGATGAAAGTGTATGATCTGAGATTTTCTTCAAAATAACAAAAGTTGATGCAAGTGGGTAATGGCATAGGTGAAACAAGACTGGCCATGATAACTGTTGAGCATCATTTGTGAATTCTGGGGGTTTATAATAGTATTCATACTATTTCTTATGTTTCAAATATTCCATAATATAAAACACAAAAAATAGTCATTGTATCATTGTTTAGCACTCTGAGCTGTCTCAAATATAGATGAAATAAATAACATGACGTGGTATGAAAAAAACTCAAATAATGATTAAAAGACTAGAAAAATGTGTCCTTACTGGCTGGCCATGTACTATCCACATTTTTTCTTATGTTGTTATGACTTTTATCTCAAGAATTCTATTGTTAAAGTAGAAATTCTCCCCACACAGAAAAAAAAGAACTAATCATTCCAACTTTGTGAGAATTATACCATCAGAGTTTGCCAGTTCTAACAGCCAACTAAGAAAAAATGGCTAAAAGTAGAAAACTGTGATATGAGCATGTATTTAAAACTTACCTTGTAACTGCTCCATTACAGAAAGCAGATTTTATTCTATCTAGCTTAAGTTGGCTTTATTATAGGGTATGACATTGCTTACAGAGGGTTGGGAGAGTTAAAAATACATTCTGGGTTAAGCTTTTAAGTATTGCTCCCAAAGCCCCTCCACAGACCTGGGCTGCCAAGATTGTTCTGTGTGCTCTATGATCAGAAAATGGATGCAGTCAGGACATCACCACGTTTGGAATATTGGACAGATCAGGAAGCCAGCTTCAGGATGGTAAGCCACACCTGTTAAAATCTGTATCAGGAAAAAATGATGCAAGTGCATCTGATTGGCCCTATCTAAGTCAAATCTGGAAATATAGATAAGAAAACGTCTGCAAAATATAGTGTTAGCTCCCCAACCAAGTTAATCCTAGAAGTCCTGCTAGATGGAGGATAGGATTGAAGTAGAACACCAGTCAACCTCATACATCACAAGGACCAATATGTTTTCTGTCTGTATTGCATAAATTATCACTCTGCAGCCTTCTCCTGTCCCTCTTACATCTGTCGAGTCTTAACCTAATTCCTTTCTGACCACATGGCACTTGGAATGTATAAAATAAGCTTTTTATCTTTCTCTAACTACTTGTACAAAATTTCCAGAAAGAAAGGATTCTTTTCTAGGATTCTTTTCTGTTTAGCTGAGAAGTGACATGATAAACACCAAAATCAACAAGACCTTCTTCTCCAGGCCTCAGTAGGGAGTGCACAATCATGTATGTCTGGATAGGGCAGCAACTTCGGCTTCCACCTCCTCCTCCTTCTCCGGCCCACTCTTCTTTCACAGTGAAGGCTGTTTTAGAAGTGATGCTGCAAAGTAGTTCAACCTTTTGAGAGAGATGGGAATTTTTACATCCATCATTCTGAAACTGCCGTGTGATGGTTCACTTGTTTACCATAGGCGTTTGCCATTCTCTGGTTCCGATTCTGTACTTAAGCTCTCTCCAGACCCTCATTGCCAATCCAGAACCTGATGAGCATTAAGGAGACACCTAACTACTGAGTGAATATCCAGCACAATGAAAAGAACAGGGACTGGGGTGGCCCACATATGGACTTCCAGGATCAGGGCTCTAGTAAGTGAAAAGCACAGAGAGGAGAAAGGCTGGGCAGGAGTGAGATGAAGAAATCTCACTCCAGAAAAAGCCGCTGAGAGGGGTCCTGTTTCGCTGTAGAGAAGCTTTTCCTAAATAGAAAGGATACCAGCTACATGTTTGAAAAAAAAACAAGGAACAAGAGAACACATATCAATATAGTAATCAAGGCCTGGTTTCAAATAATTCATCAGTGTCAGGAGGAGATAATGGCATCTAATTAAGACATTAATTAAAACTCATAATACTTCCCTAATTAGAAAATGTAAAAGTACTATTAGAATTTTTCCTTTTAAATTAGCTGAAGCAGATGATTAGCAGGTGTTCTTAATGCAATTGTTTTTATTAAATAGAATACCACAAGGGTAAAAATTAAACCTGTAAATAACAATATTATAATCAGTCATTATTAAATGCTTGGGGCAGGTGCTGCAGAGGTGGTATGGAGGTGCTGGCCCTGCTACTCTGGTACACAGGAAGTTATACAATTGCTTTCTACTTACTCCCAAATTCTACTGTGGTTTAAATTGCAAAGGCTCCATTCTTCAACCTTTTTCCTGAACTTTCTAGGAGTCCTTATGCCCTTTGATTCTCTCAGAACTTAGGTTCTAAAAGGAAGAACCCGAGGGAATGATTTAAATTGGAGCAGAAGGAACACAGGTTAGAGACAGGAAATACTGTAGCCAGCTCTCAGGAAGTCAGCAAGACCCATCAGAGGCTACCTGAGAGGGCAAGTAATGTTCTCATTTGCTGGAGGAGCTGTGGGGTCAATGTAATCTGCAGCAGCTTCTCAGATCTATGTCTTATCATTCCTAGACACTATACTTTATGCTTATTATATATTGTTTATAATATCATGTTATAAAAATGCATTTCTTTGCTTATATCCATGCTGCTGGTCAAAGGAAATGTTCCCAAGAGTAGACATTAGTCTGCTGTGTTGCAGTGACCCATATCCACACACCCAAACAAGACTGAGCACAAAGTAGGTGCTTGGTAAATATTGACAGATGAATGAAGAAATGAGAGTACTGAAATTTGTGTATTGCATGTGTGTGTGCGTGCGCACATACTGTCTCTGGTAATATAAATGTTTTGGGGGACAGGTACTGTGTTTGTATCTTCTCGTAGGATCAGAGCTTCCAGCATGCTGGCCAGTCGTCACACATTCATATCAAGTCTGGATGAAAATTCCATTAGCACAGAGAAGACTAAATAAATGCTATTAGCCTGATATTCGTAAAAGGATGGCTAGGCTTAGACATTTAATCACTACCCTACCAGTTCCTACAAACAACCCCACAAATGAAGACCCCCAAACCTACGTGCAATCCTGGAAGGGAAAGCACAAAAATGGTCAGATTCAACCTCCATGTATAGGAGAGCAGAGATAAGGATGCAGCGTTAAAGGAAATAGAACCACTGAGTGCAAAGATACATAGACACAAATACTAAGTGGTCTGCTTTGGTAAGGGTTATTTATAGTTAGGTTGGTGGGCTAAAGGCTTAAGCCACTGCTGGAAAAGAGGGCCAGGTCCAGCAGGTGAAGAACCTTGAATGTTTGCTAAGAGATGTCAGTTTATTTTATTCAGTCTCAATATCAATCCTTGATGTGTTTTAATTCAAAAATTGGCTTATGAAATTTATCTTTAAAAGTCTCAATAAGAAATTCTTATAGAGAATGAACTAGATGGACAAAGCCAGGAGGACAAAGAATACTGATATTATAATGGTAAACATTTCTTCCATTTCTGATTTTTTTATTTCTTCTCAAATGTCTTTTAACTAAATCAGGAGGACTGCCTCTCTGGTCCTTTTAGCATTTTTCTTTGGGGTTTCCACATTCCAAGTAGAAATTCTAAGCCCATTGAGATTTTTTTTTTAATCGAAAGTATGAACCAAGGATCGAGGAAAGAACCTGAATCTATCAAAATCAGTGATTTCCCTGATGGTTGCTGTAAAAGGTCTGCCTGCCTCCACAAGCCTGGGTACAGGCTGAATAAAAGCATGATGTCTTCACAAGAGAGAAGATATAAAAGTGTTACCTAAAATTGCTGGGCAGCTACAAAGGAAATAAATGACTCTATTACTTTGAAATGTAAGCAAACACCAACGCTAAAGCCCTGGGCAACACATGAAGCCATCTGCTATTAATCAATGAAGTTTGATGACCTTGCCTCATTTGGAATATAAAGGAACAATAATGTCCTATTCTGGGAAAAGGTATTTGGATGCTTGTGGTTGAAGTGGGGTCACAGGCCTGTGACTATGTGGTCCCTCCTCTTCTTTTGTCTTGTTGTTTGGCTTCACTTATGTCTGTAGCACATGGAGACCAAGGCAGAAGGCAACATTTGCCTCGGCCAATGGAAAAGTTTTTACCAAAACAGAAACTGTGGTATTCCAAGCAGAGGTCAAATGCTTTTCAGCATTTTTACATCACCTTTTTTGGAAAACTTCTTTACTCTCTGTTTGCTTGTTCAATCCCAAGGATGAAGACCCCTGAGGCCACTATAGATCAGAGCTGGTTGCTTTGGGTGTGAGGTTGTGGGGGAAGTGGTTAAGCTCTTTCAGGTGGGAAAAAAGAACTTAGAGCTTTCACCTTATCTTTTCCTTCTCTTCCCTCCTATGTCTTTGCCCGGTGAGAAGGATCAGAATGTTCTTCCCTGGCCCCTGGAGTAGGTTCAGAAGAAAGGAGGCCTGGAGTTGGCAGGAGAGACAGACTGCTCTGATACAGAGAGAAGGGCTCCCTGTATGCAAGTGTGCCTGCCTTGTTCTGCCACTGGGGTGGAGGACAAGATGAGGGAATTAATTGACCTTGGAGATAAGGAGCAAGAAAATTTATCCTAGGGGACAAAAATTAATTCTCATTTTCTTGAATCAGACCTGGATTATAATTTTCTACTGGCTTGATTGACTTTGGGTAACCTCTTCTAACCTCTCTGACTCAATTTCTTCATGTATAAAATACAAAAAAATCCCACAAAATATCCAATTCACAGGAGTTTGTGGACATAAAATGGTCTGACATATGCAAGCACTGAGCAAGTGTTAACTGCCTATCATTATTTCACTACTACTCTTAGGCTTAGTATTGTTATTTTTATTGAGAATAATAAAAGGCATCTTCAGGGTTCTCATGAAGACAAAAATAATTGATCAGAAAGGAAACTCCATAAAGATTGTGTGCTCCAATCACCAAAGGAACATTAACTAGGAAAATCTGTTGAGATATTTATCTAAACTCACATGTACACACACATACCATTATGTATCCATTGGAGCCTGCATCCATAACTAGTGGAGGTTTCAGGGATTTGGGATTGGGCATCTAACCAACTCTATTCCAACATCCACCTAGCACTTAGGACAAAGCTGTGACGCAGAGCAAGATCTCAAAACCCTACTACGTGAGAGCGGTGATGCTTATCAGAAGCACCCACCCTGTGAGTTGGAAGGAGTCTTTGGATCTCTGCGGTATCCTAACAGCACCTTCAGCTGAATCTGGCCCATTTATAGACACACCACCTCCACTCTATGGACCATGGCTTACCTAGGGTTCACTATGTTTGAGTGATGGCCATTCTCTGTGATGCCTTCTCACTTTCTTTTCTAATGGCCTTCTCCATTCCCCTGAGGCTAGAAGCTGCTCAGGTAGTTAAATGTCCATATGATTTCCTAAATTAAGTTAAGCCAGTAGGCCATAGTCTGATAGCACCTGATTATAATGCAGTGGTTTTCATTTAGGTGAAAAAGCTTGGTGGAGTTTTTAGAAGACTGACGAGTTATTGTTGCTGATGCAGCCAGATCCTGAAATTCCTGGCTGCTTGATGTGCAGAAATGCCTGGCTTCTACTCTTATGAGCCCTAAACCTGAGAGTTTCTGATGGCTGTCTCTCCTTCCCAGTCAGGATGCTGGCTCAGATCTATTGGTTTAAATGCTGCTTGCTTTTGCTCTCTGACTAGATGGGCCTAGTGGCTGCAGAAAGAAACTCTCTTTTGTCCACCAGGCCTGCACAGGGTGTCTGCTGCCTAGGGCCCTGAGCAACTGTCCCTTTTTCTCCTCTCCTTGACCTCCCTGACCTTGCTTCTCTTCTGAGTTTAGGGAGGACACAGACAGTATGAATGCTTGCTTTTGTTTCTCTTGTACCTTGTGACTCTGGTTCTCTGTGGAATCATTCACTTAATTGTGTAATAAATGAGCTAATTTTATTTTAAACCTTAGAACTACAAATAACATCATTAGGTAAATATGTCGAGGGCCCTTGTCAGGAAACAGACATTGCTATCCTTTTAATTACCAACTACCAGCTGCTGGTACTAAGGTTTGATTGTGGCTGGGGATGGTTGTGGGGACAAGTCCTATGCATGACCTGGAATCAGGCTCCAGCTCACAGGTCTCCTGGCCTCCTAAAACTATCGGCAAGATGGTACTTAGCTCCTTACTCTGCTATTTGAACCTCACAGAGTATCAGGGGAATTAGTAGGGCCAGGCCTTATTGCCTCCCTCCCTTCCTTTGATACCAAAATATGCCATCAAAATCTGACCTCCAGTTTTAACAGCTTTAGGGCATTGCCTATTCTGTATATGTGTAGGACCAGTTCTGCTCCTGAGTCTCACACATACCCCACCCCCAAAATGTAACAGAGCAGGCCCTCCTCCTGAAAGAGTCCAGGCTAAGTTCATCAATGTTGAGAGGTTGGGAAAGGCATGGTATAGCCCAGCGGAGGGAAAAATTTAGTTAGCAAGAAGCCTATAATGGAGTAGGAGAGGAGAAATGGAAGGAAAATCAGATAAACTGAGTGTCACTGAATACCAGGTTTCAGACAGGTACTTTCAAATATATTTCATTCTGACAGCAAATCTAGAGTGTAGGCATTATTGTCTTCTTTAAAGAAAAGTTTTTAATTTTTATTTAATTTTAGGTTTGCCTGAATTTGCAAGATATAACACAGAAAGAGTACATGCGTCTTTTACCCAATTTCCCCCAACAGTAGCAATTTGCAAACCCGTACTACACTATAGGACCAGAATAGGAACATTAATAAAATCAAAATGCAGAACAAATCTATCACCACAAGGATCTCTTATGCTGTCCCTTTATAGCCACACCCGCTTCCTTCTCATGCATACTCCCTCCTTAACCTTTGGCAACCAATAACCTATTTTCCATTTTCATAAATTTGACATTTTAAAAATGTTACATAAATGAAATCATACATTTTGTAATCTTCTGGGATCAATGTTTTTCCCTCAGTATAATTCTCTGGATATCCATTCAAGTTGTTGAATGTATCAATAGTTCCTTTCTTTTATTACTGAGTAGCGTTCCACAGGATGAATGTATCACAGTTTGACCATTTACTTGTTTAAGGACATCTAGATTGCTTCCATATTTGACTGTCACAAACAAAGCTGCAGTAAACATTCAGGTACAAGTTTTTGGGGGATCAAAAGTTTTGTTTCTCTAGGATAAATACCCAGGAGTACATTTGCTGTGTCATATGGTAACTGCATATTTAGTACTTTAAGAAAATGCCAAGCTGTTTTCCAGAGTGACTGAATGATTTTACATTTCCATCAAAAATGCATGAATGATTTCTTTTTCCTGCATCTTCACCAACATTTAGTGTTGTCACTATTTTTCTTTAATTTTTATTTTAGCCATTTTTATAGGTGTATAATCGTGGTCTTAATTCACGCTTCCCCAGTGGCTAAAGTTATTTGCATCTACATTCATGAGGGACATTAGATTTAAACAAGCCTTTCTTCCTTCCTTCTTTCCTTCTATTTTTCTTTCTTTTTCATTCTATCTTTATCTAGTCTTGATATCAGAGCCATGTTATCTTCACAAAAAATTGGAAGTCTTCTATCCTCTTCTCTTTTCTGGAATAGATTATGTAGAATTGCTGTTAATTCTTCTTTAAACGTTTGTTAGGATTAAACAGTAACATCATCTGTGCCTTGAGATTTCTTTTTTGTGGCTTTTTAAATTACAATTCAATATCTTATACAGTGATAGGGCTAGTCAAACATCTATTTTATGTTGCGTGAGTTGCAGACATTTGTGCCTTTTGTAGAATCAGTTTATTTTTATCTAATTGTTAAATTTATGTGTGTAAAGTTCTTTATACTGTTTTCCTATTATCCTTTTGATATCTGCAAGGTCTTTTGTGATGCTCCCCTGTAGTTATGTTTTATTTCTGATATTGGTAATTTGTATCTTCTTTCTCTTTTCTTTGTTAGTCTTGCTACAGATTTTTCAATTTTGTTGATTTTTTTTGTTGACTGCTATTGTGTTTCCTTTTCAATTTTATTGATTTCTGCTCTTTACCATATTATTGCCATGTTTCTGCTTGGTTTATTTTTCTGTTCCTTTTTGTCTGGATTATCCATGTGAGAGCCTAGGTCATTTATTTGAGACTCTCCCTCTTTTCTAATGTAAGCATTCAGTGCTATAAAATTCCTTCTCTGCACTGCTTTAGCTCTGTTCTACGAATTTCGTATGTTGTATTTTCATCTTCAATATATTTCATTCATCTCTTGGTTTCCCTTGAGACTTCTTCTTTGACCCATGGATTATTTTTTAAAGTATTGTTTGGCTTCGAAGTGTTTGAAGACTTTTCTTGTTATTTCTTTGTTATTGATTTCTAGTTTGATCTCATTTTTTCAGAGAACATACTCTGTATGATTTCAGTGCTTTTAAATTTGTTGAGATTTGTTTTATGGTCCAGGATGTGGTCTATCTCCATACATGTACTATGGGTGCTTGAAGATAATGTGCATTCTGTAGTTTTTGGGTGGAACATTCTGTAAAAGTTAATTAGTTCTTGTTTGTCAATTGTGTTCTTATATATATTTGCTGATTTTCTATATACTTTTTATATCAATTGTTGGGAGAGAGAAGCTGAAATCTCAACAATAATGGTGAATTTATCTATTTCTCCTTTCAGCTTCATCACGTTTTGTGTCACACAATTTATAGCACTGTTTTTTGGTGCATACATATTTAGGATTATGACAGGTTTTAATCCATCCTGTCAATATCGGTCTTTTAATTGGTGTTTTTAGACTATTTACATTTAAAGTAACTATTAATATGTTAGTTCTTTAAGCTGCCATTTTTTGTTTTCTGTTTGGTCTCTATTTTTATTTCTCTATTTTCCTTTTCTTCCCTCTCTATGGGTGGGTTATTTTAACATTTTTTAGAATTTCATTTTATTTTACTATAGTTTTTTTCATAGTTTAGCTCTTAATATAGCTTTTTTTAACAGTTCCAGTGAAGCATATTTTACCTCCCTTTATGTCCTATTACCCTTTATATGTTTGAAATATGAATATTCAAGAAAAAATTAACATTTCTGCTTTTGATAGAAAGCTGATATGTTGATGTGGTTTGGCGTATAGGAATATATTTTTAAAGCAAACAGCAAAATTACAAGGGAATTTTTAGAGTGGATCATTTGAGGGAGGTATTGGTATCTTTTCCTCTGGAAGTCCGCACATACAAGCATATCTAACTTGAAACAAGGAGGCATTTATCATTTTAGATTTATTACTTCTTTAAGGAATATCCTTCATCATGGAGGAGACAAGTCTATGTGGGCTGTTCAGGAGCAGGGACATTTGGTAAGCCCCTTGATCTGAATAATGAAAGTGAGTAGAAGCATCATACATCTTGCAATTAATGACCATCTCAGCAAGGGCATGGAGAACTAGAGAAAATAACTCCTAAGACTTAAAACAATATTTCTTATGTTTCATAATGTTCTCTTTGGTTGTAGATGGGTAATGTGCTCCTAAAGATGTCCATGTGTTAATCTCTGGAAACTGTGAATATGCTAGGTCATATGGCAAAGAGACATTGAGGATGCAAATAGAATTTTCTTAATCAGCTGTCCTTGATATGGGGAAATCATTGTAAATTTTCTGCGTGGACCCAGTGTAATCACCAGGGTTCTTATAAGCAGAAGAAACAGGCAGAATAAAAGTGAGTGTCAGAGTGGTGCAGCATGAGAACGACCTAACGGTCCACTGCTGGTCTGAAGATGGCAGGAGGATACAGGCCAAGGAATGCAAGCAATCCCTAGAAACTGGAAAAAAGAAAAACATGGATCCTCTCCTAGAGCCTTCAGAAGGAATGCACCTCTGTCAACCCCTTTGTGTTAGCACAGGAGAACTATTTTGGACTTTTGCCCTCTATAAGTGTAAGATAATAAGGTTAAGTTGTTTTAAGCCATAAAGTTTATGATGATTTTTATAGCTGCAAAAAGAAATACAGCATTTATTAGTTGCTCTTTTTATTTAATATTTCTTTAGCTATTGACATATAGGTGATTCTCATTTGAAATGCAGACATCAATAATAATGTGTTATGGGATTCTGAGTCTCAATCATTTGTTTTCACTGAACTTTTATGATAGGACTCTGGCAGGGGAAAGGTGGGTGTTGCCTTGATATTGCCAGGTGGGCATAGAAGTCCAGGCTATCCACTCAGCCTCCATTGACACCTAAGAATGGAGGATGTGCTCCCAACTACTTCTGGGTGGAGGTAGGATTTCAGGCTCCCCACCATGTCCCTGCTGATACCACCCTGGCTGGAAGGGGCAGGAATATCTCATTCTTGTTGACCACATGGACTTTGTGGACAGCATTGGGGTCAGCCTCCTTACCACTTGGCTGTGTTGAAACTCATGACTCTCCACTAGGTCTTCTGAAATGCCATCCCAACATGGAGGGAGAGACTTGCCTTGCGACTTCTCAGTGTGAATGGAAGTCCAGGTTGCTCACATGGTCTCCATTAACACCAAAAGAGTGGAGGTAGAATTATTACCCAGTAGGGATGAAAATCCTTGCTCTTTATTCAGTGTTCTATGGAATCACCTGGTCTAGGCTCTCTGTTCATCTTCTGTGGTATGGGGGTGTTTTTGTGATGTTTGGCTGATGGCATTTGGCTGAAGTAGAGAGGTTACTGTCTAGATGCCCCTATCCTGGTCCTTTGGCTAGAGAGAGCAGATTTCTATTGGGACTGTTGTTCTCTGTGCTCTTTAGGATTTCTTTTTTCACAGCTTCTTTCACTCCTCATCTAGGATACATGAAGCAAAGACAAGATCCAAGGAACTCAATGCTGTGCTGTTCCTTGTGCCATGAGGTCCCTAGCTGATCTGCCGCCTTCTCTCTACCTTTCAGTTTTCTTATGTTTCTTGCTTTTAGTTTTTTATTTTCACTTATTTTATTTTTTTGTATATTGTCCGGGATCGTTTTGCTCTTAGTAGGAAGAATAGGGAAACATAGGACTACTCCATTTTTCTGGGAGTAGAAATCCTTCGCATTTTTAATTAGGAATAAGGTGAACTTGCTGAGGCTTACATAGCTGTTCATCCAGCACAGGTGATTGAATTCAATGCTGCCCCCACCCAGTTTTTTTCTAACTCCAATACTTGGAATGATAGTTTGGTACCATGTAATTCAATGTTTTAATGCTAGCTTAAAGAATTTAGATTTAATTCTAAAAGTAACAAAGAAATATTGAAAAAAAAATTTAGGAGAACCAGAAAGGGCATATGACCAAGTCATTTGGCTAAAGTTTTTATATAAAATGAGATTTAATTCTACTTCTAAGTCTAAGACATTTTTTCTTCAGGTTCCCTGTATAATCTCTTCTAAACACTGGCTATCTTCAAGGTTGAATACCTATTTTTGGATTTCTGCTTCTAGTTCTCACTGACATTTCTCAAACCTTAAAATAGACCAACTGGGAGAAGACAGCTGCACCTTGTCAGATTACTAACAGGCTCAGACAATGGGTAGATGAAGAGGGTTTTAAGGGATATTTGACAGAAGTACCAAATTAAAACAAATTTTAAAACATTTATTTATCCAGCACATCTCAGTTCAGCAGCTGTAAGTGCTTCTAGAAAGAGCCAGCATGGGTCCATCTCACAGAAGCCAGCTTCTTTGTGCTTATTTATTGGAACAGAAAGCATATGTGTGTATATTTGTGTACAAAACGCACCTCTCCGGGCCGGCCTTGTGGCCGAGTGGTGAAGTTCACGTGCTCTGCTTCATGGCCCAGGGTTTTGTTGGTTCGGATCCCGGGTATGGACATGGCACTGCTCCTCAGGCCATGCTGATGCGGTGTCCCGCATGCCACAACTAGAAGGCCACACAACTGAAATATATGACTATGTACTGGGGGCATTTGGGGAGAAAAAAGCAGAAACAAAAAAATGAGGATTGGAAACAGCTGTTAGCTCAGGTGCCAATCTGTACAAAAGACACAAAACACCTCTCAACAGGGCTAAAACCACTGCATATCAGATATTCTGTGACAAGCTGCAAAATCATAGATTTTCTTTGCCTCTCTTTTATATATTTTTCCAAAAGTTCAAATGAAATGTCTTTTATCAAAAAATTCAAATCGATAATATTAGATTAAATAAATAACCAAGACTTTATTGAACACTTACTATATGCTTAGCTGCATAACAAGGTAGAGACTCTTTATGCCTATAAACCTCAGAGCCTATTTCAGTTTTATTAAGCCCTTAATTTAATCCTACCTCCTGATTTTCAGAGGACAACCCCACTGTCTACTCACTGAGTAGATCCTGGCCCAATGAACAAATTCTTTTAACTTTTCTTTCTTCCTTTGAAATGTCAAAGTATGTGCTCTGATCTCATTTACCTCATCTAAGAATAGGTATATCCGTTCTCCATTGCAAGGTTAACATCTCCTTTGAGGCATTTGCTGCCTCTTCCTATTTTCAACATGGAGCAGATGTTGCCAAACTTTCTAGGTTCACAGGGCTGGTAGTGTCTCAGTAATTTCTTCACTGCATTCCTAGGCCCAGAGAATTACCTAACAGATGCATTTAAATATCTATGGCATAAAATTAATAAATATTTATGCCCAAATAAGTTTGTATCAGCTAGAAAAATAATATACATAATTCAACAGAAAGAAAACATTTTATTTTATCATTCAAACCACAGCTATTTACTACTGGGAAAGGTGTGCCTGTTGGGCACTGCACAACTTCTCAAACCATGGAATTAAACTAGATGCCACCACTCTTGTATTCTGTTTCACAGTGATTTTCACAAGGTCTTTGCTTTTTCTGGCAGCAAATACCAAGAACACAGCTTCACATCAATAAGAATAGTGTAGCCTAGTATTGAAAAGGTCCACTACCTTGCCCAAGCAGTTCACATGGCACTTCACAGTTATCAGTACATGCTTCTTCCAAAAATTTAAAAGAACCCACGGGCCTTGTTGTTCACTGTGGTGTTCTGGGACACTTGATCACTCAGTTTGGGAAGCATGGGCAAGTAGCAACTACAGAGCCAGAAAGTCTGAGCCCAAATCCCATCTCTGCCATATCCTAGGTATGCAGCTTAGGAACAATTTAACCTGTGTCTGCATGTGTCTGTGTGTGTGCACGTCCAAATTTTCATTTGTAATATTTACAATGATAATATTTACTTCGTGAGTTTGTTATAAAAATGAACAGAATTTTATAAGCAAGGCATTTAAAATAATTCCAGGCATATGGTATACATTATATAAATAAATGTTAGCTATTTATTTATATCTTAGCAATGTCCTCATTTTGCAAAATCTTTAACCTCTTTATTGACTAGATCTTTCCATTCTAAAAAAAAATTTTAGAGACAGCATAAAAAAGGACAAAGAAAGAAAAAGACTATTTTCTTGATCTTGTTCTTTCTTAAATTGTGTATCATTTTCCTTATCCTGGTTATCCTCTTTGAACAATTGTACACTACTTCTGTCACCTTCCCATGTCTGAATATTACTTTGCTGAATAGCATCTGGTCCTCTGGATTGAGCTCTCTGCAGCACTTGTCCCTCTTTTGGGAAATCCTATTCTGTTCTGCTTTCCTAGGTGCTGAAATGTTTTGGTCTTCCTTACTTTTCAGACTGCTGATTTATATATTTCATGTTCTGCTCTTCCGTCACACTTTTTGAGTGTAAATAATTTTCAAAGTTCTTTCTTGGTGACTCTATACATCAGAATAATCTGTGGAGTTTGTTTGTTTGGAAGTAAGACTGACTGGCCTCCATCTCTACAGATTCTGATTAATTGACTAATGTAGGAATCTCACACGATAAAGTTGGAGTGGCTGCAATAGCACCATATCCATTTCTCAATAGCTGGATATGACTTCAGTGTTGATCCCCTTTTCCACAGTGTTGGGTTGACTTAATCTCAGTAGTTTGGGGTACTCCTTTTTCACTCTGAGATTTCATGTGGTTTAAGAGTGTATTAGTCTGAACTGGCTGCAATAACAAAATACCGCAGTCTGAAAGATTGAAACAATAGAAATTAATTTCTTACCATTCTGGAGACTTGGTGTCTGAGATCAGGGTGCCGGCATGGTAAGTGTCTGGTGAGGGCCTTCTTTCTGGTTTGCAGACACGTGTCCTCAGTCTTCCCTCAGTGAGTGTACTCGGGAGAAGCGGGGGTGAGATCTTTTTCTTATTATAAAACCATTATAGGAGGGCCCTACGCTCATACCTCTTGACCTAATCTAACCCTAATTCTCTCTCAGAGGCTCCATCTCCATATAACATATCAGTGGGCACTAGAGCTTCAACATATGAATTTTGAGGAACAACAAACATTTTGTCCGTAAAAAGGGGTTCCCATGTCTGCTGAGGCATGCACTAGCCCATCAGGGCTTGGTCCTTGGTCCTTGAAATTGCTGCTGCATCATCCCTGTGGTCTGTCTTCAAGGGTCTTCAGTTCTGCTGGTGCCCTAGGAAACAGCTGTGCCACTCCGAGGTGAGTAGAATTGCAATTTTACCCCTGCACCAACAAGGGGGTGTTGAAAACCTATTCTAAGGCCCTTCCACCTACATAGTCATTGTAAGTCAAAGCTGTTCTGGACTATGTTTCCCTCCCAAACCCAGAGAATCTTGATCTAGTGGGGAGAAGTGGAGGTGCTCTTATTTCTCTGAGTCCTAGAGGACTTGTCTTCTCTCAGGGGCCATTTACTCAGGAGCCTCAAGAGGCAGCAACAGTAGGCTTTTCTTTTCTAATTTCTATCTAACACCTTTTCTTGAGGTAATGATCATAGAGTGGCAAATCTAATTAAATTGGGAAAATGTCCAAGTTAAGGAGGAAATATTTGGCTGGAAACTTAAACACATACTAAGGTATCTGAGATTTGAATATCTGTGTGTATTATTCAGATGTCAGCCAACATGGAGAACCAATGCTCTGTATTTTCTCCCTTATTCATTCCATAAATTGCCATCACTTCCAGCATCACTTTTAAAATCATGACTTACATATTTTTGCCTCTGGAAAACATGTCCTGTGAGCAACAGATCCTGACTTTAACTTTTCTTCTATATATTTCCACTTGGATGTCGCCAATACCTCAAATTCAATATAGCCAATATGCCACTGTTGCACCAACATTTCCATTCTTCCATTCCTAATCTTGGGAAATGACATTGGTAACACATCTACCTATCATTTGGTCCAGGAAACTTCAAACTTATCCTTCCTTCCCCAAATCTATAGTTCTACTCAGTTCCTAAATGTTATATATTTTATAATCCCTTTTTAAAATCACCACTCCTCCTCCATACTAACTAATATCTAACTGACATCTCAAAGTGTAAACAGTATACAAAGGGATTCAGCAAATATAATCCCAATTGCTCAGTTTAAGTACTCTGTGAGGCAGGAAAGGGAGATATGAGTATCTCAGATTGGGACAGATTGGGAACCTAAAGCTCAGAGAATTGATGTGCCAAAGCCCATTGAAAACCAGTGAAGTATTTCAATTCTATGCATTTTCTTTTGAGTTTTTTTGGACTCCTTAGCTGTCTTGTACATGATTAACTCAAATGTCTTCAGCAATGAACAATTTATAATGGCACATTGATCATTTTGCTATATATGCAGATAGATAGTTGATAGATGTATCTCTTGGTTTGACTAAGTTTATCACCTCTCTAGATGTCAGGGTAACATGGATACACTCTATGTGCAAGAACCACAACGTTTTCATCATCTCTGAAGTAAACTTTACTTTTAGCTGTAGAATGGTGAAATATCTTAGAATTTTATGTTGTTTTATTTATTTTTCACTTAAGTCATTTGAAATATTATTTCGCTCTGATATCGTTATTAGCATTTATAAGTTTCTCCAAGAACTTGGGTTTAGAAAGAAAGAAGAGAGACGGAGAAAAAGAAAGAAAGAAACAAAGTTAGAAAGAGAGAAATCGAGAGAGATAGAGAGAAAGAGAGAAAGGAAGAAAAAAAGATAAAACTCACTTCGGGATAAGTTTAATATAAAAACCATAGATCTTCCTTGTTCTTTATTCCAAGACATTCCATCCTTGGTTATGCGCATGCCATCTTTCTGCTGCTGTTGCCTAACTCCTGGAGAGACTTCAATTACAGGAAAGGCATGGCAACAAGATACCCAGCTGCAGGCGAGTTCCCATCCCCTTATGCTACCTGCCCGTATTGATAACTATAAGCTGGGCCAAGTTTTTCTCGGGAGCAAATAAACGTGTTCCCACAGCATATCCCAGGGGCAAACAGACAGCAACAAAAAGAATACCTTTCTTATTTTGGATTTTTTTCCCTCCTACATGCTTAATGACGACACTTCATGTGATTCTCAACTTGATCCTATTTGAGAATAAGATTTGCCCTTGAGCAAAAGATCTTAGAAATTCTTCTGATGTATACTTGCTCTTGAAAAATGGAAGGAGTCTATCACTAAGGTGATAAGCAGTTTGATGGAATTTGTGAGGGGGGAAAATAGTTGGATAATAGAGTGTTGACTCATGAAGGAAAGAGAGCTATGAGTCCTTTTTACTCTTAGTAAATACGTGATGAAGAAGAGAATTAAAAGTTAATTCAAACTGAATTAAACATTAAAACTGAGAGGCCAAATGGAACATTGTTTAAATACTCTGCATTCTCAGCTAGGTGAGATAAAGTTGTAACCCCTTATCTTCACAATAATTTATTGCCCAGAAGAATTTTCATTGCAGTTTTTCATTGAGATTGCTTCGTAAATAAAAAGCAAAACAGATAGGAAGAGTGCTAAATTATCAGCACCCAAGAATGCTCCATCTCATACGGTCTCTGTAATGTTCTCTAAAAGGACATGCTTTGAATTCAGTCAGAAAATCTACCTTATTTACAAAGGAAGAGAAATATTAAATAAAAGATTGGGTCTAAAAGCATCCAATAGAGGACAGTGGAAGAAAATGCAATTCTGTCAGCAGTGCAGAGGTCAAGATAAACTGTTGTGGCACTCTATATAAAACAGAAGACCAAAATGGCCTTGGAGGCTGAAACTGCTGGGTTCTATTCTCAGCTCTGCAACTTATTCTCAGTCCATGGTAGATCATTTAAGGTCCCCCAGCCTCTGCTTCCTCATTTCAAGGGACCTGGCATCTTATCAGAGAGCGTATCCTATCGTATTCAGGCTGAAGGGTCACAGCAGCTGTCCCCAAAGGACAAATAGCTTTTTTTATCTCTTCCTACTCTGGGGCCTCTCACCTTCGTCCCAAATCAATCCAGGAGGCTGCAGGGCTGTCACAGTTCAGCTGACTCTCTTTATCTATGATAAGCAAGCACCATTTTCTTCTTTGTTTACAGAGCTAGTATCTCTTGTTGCTGAACAAAGCCTGGGGCCTTTTAGGGATTTTACAGTGTCCCCTGAAGGTGACTGATGCTAATATTTCATATAACAGAATGCTCAGATCAAATCCAATATCACTTTAGTGTTTCTCATTTTCCTGAAGACACATCCTCAGTGAAGCTTTTCCTGATTCCCTATGAAACCAGCAAATAGTTATCCATTGATGATTAAGTAGCTGGTAACTAAAGTTTCTTTTTCCTTTCTGCCATTACTGATTATAGCTTTTAGTTGTTCCCCCACTCATTGCTAACTGTGCTGTTTAGGCAATATGCTGTCTGACTCCCACCAGGTTCCTATAGATAGCATCTCCCTGGAGCCTGGGTCACCATGGTACTGAGTGTTAGCTGTTTTTCAAGAATTAGAACCCCTTGTCCACTTTAGGCCAGTGAAGACCACCAACTCATTAACTGAGTGCATGCAGATGTCTGATAAGCAGCCTTTTTATGTCAAGAGGCTAATAACTCCACCCTCAGATCATGCTAACGCCACCATTTTGTGAACATGCTTCCTATGAAAAGTCATGGAGTCTGACTATGGTTGCACAGATCATCAATTACCTCACCTTTCCTCACTTCTAATCATCTTTCTCATATTCATCTCATCTTTCTCCATATTCCAGACCACCTTGCTCCCCTACCCAATATATATCCCTGGGTCCTTATTTTCTGGGAAGTGGACTTGAGAGTCATTCTCTTGCTTTCTCACTTGGCTGCCTTGTAATTAAAATCCTCTCTCTGCTGCAATCTCACCATCTCAGTGTTCAGCTTTCCAAGCAATGGGCAAAATGAACGTGAGTTCAGTAGCAATTTGGTGAGCCAGGCAGGAGGTAAGTCCAGATGGACATTTTTGCCTGAGATTCATCAGTCCCTTGCCAGTGTGGAGTACCTGTGGATAAGTCCAGAAGCTGCCCGGAGCATTTCTCCTGGGACTGTTCTGGGATTCTTTCCTGGCTTGGTGCTGCTGACTCCTTGGTACCTATTTTCACTTTGCAGTAGAGAGATGGTTTCTGGGTTTTGAAGACATATTTTTAGTTGAGTAAACTTCAGTACAAGTGACCGGATTCTTATTTCTTCTTATTCTGACTTCTGAAAAGAAAGACTTAGTCACATGGGGGACGTCCTCAGTGACCTCCAAAAAAGGAAATTTTGATCTAGCCTTCATTATGAGGGTCTTTGTTTCAGGGATGCTCAATATTAAGGAAGAATTAGGGGATCCACTCACAGAAGTTCTCTTGGCTTGATTTTGGTTTTGAGATCTGGTTCTAGCTGCAGCATAAGTATACTTTGACCAGCCATGTATAAATTCTGAAATAATGGGAAGTGTTAATTTGATTCCCACCTGCAGCCCCCTAGGCTACATTCTTCAAAATTGGGCAACTTCCAGTTACTAGTCCATGAAAAAGAAAAAGGTGATATTATTTTATAACATCACGTGGCCACAATCGGAGATCTCTTGCAATGACTAGTCGTAAGAACTTAATCAAATTTGGAGTCTCAGTTTCCTCTTGTGGTCTTCCAGATGCTAATGAAAGCTCCACACCCCACCCCCACCCCTGGGAGTTCTCCTCTGGCTGGTTTTGGACAGTATGTACTCCACCTCTGGGAGCTGTCTTCTGATTTTTGGGCACATGGAGTAATTCTAGGTTGGTTCCTTGGTCAGTCATTTGACTGACATCTGGAACCCTGTTTGGTCTGCTGCCAAGAACCTATTGAGTATTTTAGGCACTTATTGAGTCAGTTATGGGCACAGACAACCTGTAATTTATTCTGTAAACTATCTTGCCCAGGAACTGTTGTTTGTGTGACCCTTATCTTGATAACCTTTGGGAAGAGACCATGAGGGTAAGGCATGATACTCTCTTTCTCTTCTCTGTCTGTCTTGTTTATCACCTCCTGTGTTGTCACCAAGTCAAGGTTAAGCTCAAGCTGGACCTGAGCAGAACCTGGACCTTCAGTAAAATCAAAGTTTGAAAAACTTGCTCTCAGGGACTTAACTCTCAACCCTGGTGTTGGGAGCCCTGGCCCCCAGCCCACTCTGGGCCTTTGCCTCTTGCCTCCCTGGCTTGACTTGTGCTAGCTCAGAGACTAATTGCATGCACTGAATGAGACTTGACTAAATCTTGTAACTATAGTTACACCTATAGTCAGGTTCTGCATCCTTTCTCCGACACACTGATAGTTGGACACCAGCTTTAGCACCATGGGGAATGCCCCAGGGATCCCTGGGGACTCACCCTCAGGTGCATTTTAATTAATTGGAAACATTTTCAATTGGATGGGCTATGCCCCAGAAACTCCATCTTCTAGAAAACTTCAGGGGTTTCTTTGTGCCTTTATGATGTAGTTGGACAGGTAGATCAACCTATGTCATTTGAGTTACAACCCAATTTCTGAGAAATCAAGAGCATTTGTCCTTAGAAAATCCTTGCAAGACTGGAAATGCAGCTCTAGAAGCAGTTCAAGTTCCATCCATTTGCCTTATCTCAAAAAGCCTTCAAATCTTCTGGGGACTATCTAGCACCTCACTAATTCCTAGAATGGAAAAAGAAAGGAAAATGGCCATAAGAGTGCCTTTGCCAAAAATCTAGCATCTTAAATGTCTTCTCCACAAATATTAGTAAAAAGGCTCAAAAACAAAATTTGGGTTCATAACGAGTGTGTTACTGCACCTGATTCATGGCAGTGATTTTTCAAACAAATGCTGTAGAGACTCTGTGTATGTGTATCTACATGCATGTTATGTATGTCTGATATTTTATCTCCAGATGGTATAATTTCAAAAGAGTTCTATTTTTATCTACTTAAAATAAGTGCTTACATAAATTCTAAACATAATAGAAATTAACCTGAATGTCTTTCAAGTTAACATGATATAAATTAATTTGTGGTAACTAAAAGCTTATTTAAGATTGTTGGTTTGATTAAAATGTACATGTCCTTAAAGTTATCAGCATTGGATATGATGCAAACATAAAGCCTGGGTTTACTAGTCAAATAAGCTCATGCTATCCCTGTTACAAACTTGTCAGCAAAATAATAGGTCAGAATGATAACTGATTTTGTCTAATGTCTCACAAAGTTTTGTAGGCAATCTAAATAATTATGGGTAGCAAGTAAATGAAATAGATGTGATAAAGATAAAAGTATTGGGTGAACTTTTTAAAATAATTATGTATTATGGCAGGTATATTTGAAATAACTTCCAAAATCTCTCTGGTAACTTAAAACTTTGAAGTTTTTCTAGGTAAAGTTGAATGATAAAAAACTCACTGAATATCTGGGTCATTTTTCAAATAAGATAAAATACTGAAACATCATTAGACCTGTCTAGTTTTATCTACTTCTGGCTTCTTATTACACAGAAACCAAAAGATGTTTGGGTCTATTAGTAAACATGTCTTGTGTTTTTTTTTTCCTTTTCTTTTGAGGAAGAATAGGCCTGAGCTAATATCTGCTGCCAATCCTCCTATTTTTGATGAGGAAGATTGGCCATGAGCTAACATGCATGCCCATCTTCCCCCATCATGGCTGGATAAGCAGTGTGTAAGTCTGAACCCAGAATCAAAACCAGCAAACTCTGGGCTGCCAAAGCAGAGCATGTGAACTTAACCAGTGCATCACTGGGCTGGCCCAAAACATCCTGTGTTTTACTAAAAATTGTACTATGAAATAGCATGTTTCTAGAAATTATGAAAAGACTTTATAGACTTGCCAAACCACCAAATGCTAATGTAAAAGACAGTTCATAATTGCTTGCTTTTTAACGTCTGTAAAGGTTAAAAATTCTAATTAGTATATGTAATTAAATCTACTAAAATTAACAAGAAAAACATCTTTGCATCCAAGCAAAGTAAAATGTATGTTGTCAGTAACAAAGGTACAAAGAATAGAAATATTTTTGTTTGTTTTGTTAAGAAAGATAAATTTGTCCTAATGTACTAGAAGAGAAGAAAGAAAGCATGGGAGAAATTCTGGATGTAAAAAGAAAGGTAAGGAAGGTTTGTGGGAGAGGAACCCTAAAGAAAGTTTATGTATGGTCAAGTTGGTTATGCTTGAAGTAAATCTAACTAAGTAGATAAGTTTTAGAGTAAAAAATCAGCTAGTGCAAAAATTAAATCTTGATCCTCTCTCTTAAAAGGATAATTTTCCTGGACTTTTAGTCTGCTCTTGATAAAGAAGTTGTGACAGATTTTTCTTTGTTTTTTAATAAGACTGCCTAAAATGTGAGAAATTCTATGTTTTGTTAAAATAATTTCCCATGTTCAAAAAGACTGAGGTCTCTCTATTACGGTTTTTGACTGTTTTAATTCTCTGCTTGCTTTTAACTGTTTCTGTTGTCACTTTGATTGAATGGATAGCTGAATACTGTTTCACAGTGTGCATTGTTCCCTATTTGACCAAGTGTTTTAAACTCTTTTGATATTTTTGACAAACTTCTCCTAAAATTCAAATCTTAAATGAAGCCTTTCTTTTGACCTGAAGTTAAATTTTTCTTTGAGGATTTTCAGAGGACCCCTGGGACTATTCAAAGAAATTGATTCTTTCTCTTTCTACAAAGAAAAAAGATACTAAAGTAATTAGACTTATTGGTTAATTAGGCTTATTTGTTAAGTTACATGGGAAGTATTGCCAAATAAGTGATGATACACCTTTTAGGTGGCATTATGCAGGTAAATGTTATTGATATAAATCTTTTAAAAACTATGTAACTTTCCTAAAAGTCTGATCTGTCCTGGTTGTGAGCTATAATTCTAGTTATTAGGTTGAAGTGTTGTATGTCACAGAAATAGGCAAGTTTCTTCATCAATTGCCCTTTTAAATCTTTTGCCATTTGCACATAGTTGCTGTTTTACTCTGATGCTTTTGCAAATATGTTTCATCTTCAGAGAAATTCATGGAAAGCATTCTGACTCTTACTCTAGAATACAGGCCTCTGATAATCTTTCCAAATATAAAACTGACCTGGGTAAGAAATTACAGAAGTAACATAGAAACTGATGACCTCATAAATCTGCTAAAATAAGATTAAGATCAAGAATCGATTACACAGGACTGAATGAACTGATCAGGATGATAATAATTTATATGACTTTTCTTTTGAGATATTGCTGATTTTTTGATGTTTTCTATTTTCGGATTTAAGGAAATCTCTTTCTTTTTTCTTTCAAGCTAACTATGACTTATACCAATTTGGTAAATTATATCTCTATAAGAAGAATTGAAATATTTGTTTATTTTTCTCCCTATCTGGTCCCTCCAGGACTTGGAAATTGTTTTTGATTTGTAAACATTTTATTTAATTTATAGGGCTTGGAAATTCTTAATGAGTGAGTATTTTTTTCATGGCAATATATTTATTTGCGTAACTTCCATAAGAATCTGTTCAATTTATAACAGGATGCAATTAGAAACATTGATTATAATATCAAGGCTTTGACTGGAATATCATATTTGAAAGAAACTTGTCAGATATGACAAGACAGCTTTTAAGGAATAAAGGTTGACTTTCTGGAATAAAGCCACTTGGAAATATTGGTCTGGTATGTTGTTTACAGAGTTCCCATCAACCTTAGTGGGTGAGTAAAGAAAGCCACTCCTCTGACAGGTGCAAGGAACTTCAAGGACGTGTAGGTATTGCAGGCAGAGTCTGACAAGTCCTTTGCTTTGCTTGGTCTGGCCTCAAGAGGCCTTTAAAGCTCAATTTGAAATTCTTCATAAAAAGTTGCAATAAAGCAGATTTGAAAGGACCCATATAAACAATTGCTATTCTTGCAGTACTTACATAAATAATTGGGCCAAGTTTATTGAAACTAGTCTTGTTTTAGAAACCGATGAGCCTTAATTGGATGTCTTTGGTAAAAATGAGGTTTATTTTAGAGAGAAAAATTATGTTTCAATAGAAACTATAGTACACATTCATGGAAATTAGGTTCTAGTTCTGATAACTGTCTTTGAGGCTTTTGTTTCATATCTCTTAACTGGACTGGATCCTTAATTCTTCTAGTCTCCTGAACTATCTTGCCACAAATCTCTAAACTAAGGTTTTCAATTTTTTCTATCATATTCATTTGGAGTCATTGAGAACTGAACCTGCCCTTTATCCTGAAGCCTTTCAAACTGAAACTAGACAACTTAATATACATTTAAGAGAGATTCATATCTGTTGCTGTGTAAGCCATTCATAAAGGTGAATACCCAATGACACCATCAGAGACACTTCAAGTTGCAAAAGGTCCTTTGACTCTGACACCTGGAAATCTTTTTGACTGCCTGCCGCCTGGGCTCAGAAAGGTTATAGTTTGCTCCCACCATTAGCCTTGTTTTTCTTTTAGTTTCTCTACAAATAGTTCTTATTAAACATCTAGTATTTGCTTACATGATATAGGCCTAACTATGGGAGCCCATCTGCATCACCATCTTAGTAAGAGACTGGTTCAATGAAATGGGACAACCTATACCTCTCATCAACAGGATATCCCTCAAGATTGAGTATAAACAACAAAAGGGAGGAATTTATACCAGCTCAACACAAAGTTGACATAAAGGAAGCCATATTGTAGAAAAGAAACCATATTGTAACTTTGAATGAATTCTGATGTACTAACCTAGACATACTATGTAGATTTTAAGGGCCCTCCTAGCTGCTATAAGTTGATAACTTTGTTCTTTTGAGTTCCTTAGGAATGTGATGACCCCCCAGCAGAGAGTCTATGTTGATAGCCATCATCAACGTCATCTGAAACATCAGGGTATAGGACATTGCTCCAGTCTTTGATGCATATCCAATTATATAAAAGATTATCAGGAACTAAGACCAGATATCTATCCCTACCTGGAAATCAAGTGAAGGCTCTGCTAGGACTAGGTTTATTTTTCAGGGACTGTTAAAATTTGGGTTGTATATACTTCTTATCCTTCAAGTTGGATACTTGATTATAAAATGTGCCTTTAGATGTTGTTCCAAAACTGTTAAGCAAGGTACAAAATTCTAACAATGCAAAATGTCAACTTAAAGGTGAGAACAAGAGAATATTTCCACATAAGTGCTAAATAGTTTCCTTCCCTTATTCTATATCCATGCCCCAATTCAGCAGGAAGTAGCAAGATCAGTCATTGCCCAAAATTCCTCAAGAATGAGGAATGACCAAATAATAGGGGGAACTGAAACTGTCAAACCATTATCCATTGATGGTTAAGTAGCTAGTAACTAAAGGTTTTTTTCCTTTTTGTAATTACTGATTATAGCTTTTAGTTCTTCCCCTACCCATTGCTAACTGTGCTGTTTAGGCAATTTGCCATCTGAATCCCACTAGGTTCCTATAGACAACATCTCCCTGGAGCCTAGATCACCAATGTAATGGGTGTTTAAGCTGTTTTTCAGAGATTGGAACCCCTTGTTCACTTCAGGCTGGTTGAGACCACCAAACCATCAACTGGACCCACACAGAGGTCCAATAAGTGACCTTTTGACGTCAGGAGGCTAAAAACTCCATCCTTAGATTATGCTAACACCACCATTTTGTGACCACACATACTATGAAGAAGCATGACACTTGCACAGGTCATCAATTACCTCACCTCTCTTCACCTCCAATCATCTATCTCCACATTTCAGGCCACCTTGCTCCTCTACCATATAAATATCCCTGAGTCTCTATTTTCTGGGATGTGTATTTGAGACTCCTTCTCTAGAATCCTCACTTGGCTGCCTTGTGATTAAAACCCTCTCTCTGCTGCAATCTCACTGTCTTGGTGTCTGGCTTTCCAGAAAATGGGCAAAAATGAACTTGGGTTCAGTAACACCCAGGCTATTGTACTTTTTTGTATGTGTCTCAACCACCTTTTGTTCACAACATCTTACTGTGCTTATCTCATTACATTGCACTAATTTGTGCATGTATCTCACTCCCTAGCATTTATTGAATGCATCAATGAATAAATGAACATATGAAGCAGGGAACAGTAAGGTCAACAGGACTGAAAAAAGCAGTGCAATAGGGAGTAAGTTTTAACTTAATCCTTCTTCAGGAGTTAACAACATCCCCCACTAAACCCCATGAGAAACAAATTTGAAGCAATCAGTGCCTTTTCTTTCTTGGCTGGAAAATGCCAGTATTCTTCCCAGTCAAACTTGAATCAGTTCTTTGGCAGTTGATTTTTGTAAAGATAATATAAGAGGAGAGCTCAGTTGGCTTGGTACTTAATCCTGCCAACCTAGGGAGAGCAACAGAAATTACACGGCCAGAATCAGAGAGAAAGGACATTGTCTTAATTTGGTCTTCATCCTCATGGACTAGAATGAGTAAGACCCATAATGTTATCAAAACACACATGCTAAATGAATGAATGGGTGAATGAATGTGTAGACCTCTGAATTGACAGACACAAGTAGATGTTCTGGAAGTTAAAACACACTGCCACCCTCTTCATTGTCCCCGATAGTATCATTTCATTCTATTTTCTTTCTTTATTTTTCTTTCTGTAGGTTCCAAAGAAGTTAATCTAAGAAAATATTGCTTTCCTTTTGGTTTGTAAGCATATAAATTGCTGAGATTTTTCAGTGCATGTGGATGAAGTTGGCAGAATTTGATTTGAGTAGTAGATGGAAAGTGAGTCCTACCATCCTAAAAGGACACACAAACACACAGACACACACACACACATACCTCTTACCTCTCATTAACCTGTTACTAGCAATAGAAGTTTACCACTAAATATCCAGTTATTTGCCTTTAGGGTCTTTATTTTGTAACATGAATTACTTGATAGATTCTTCCTAAATATGGGATGGAACATAAAAGGTTTGCTGATGGATAGGGAGAATGGAGGCTTTTGGAGCATGTGGCTCCCAAGAGAAGGCATGTGCACAGCCCCACACACCCTAACACTTAGACTAGTTGGAGCAACACTGTCTCCAATACTGTGCTAAGCTCTTATGTATTAACATGTTTAATTCTCTCAGCAACACTGTGAAGGAGGCATTGTTGTCACATATGCTACAAAAAGAAAGACGGTGAGACCAAAAGAGATGAATTCATTTCCAACAAAGCCACTAAGTGGAAGATCTGGGAGTAGAACCCAAACAATCAGCACTCACTTTACAAGAATAAATGCTGAGATAGAAACCTCTACCACACCCTTGTAAACAAGGAGACAGCTTTGCCTCTGATTCCAAAGAAAGTTTTCAATAACCCAACCAATAATACATACACACATACATACATACATATTTTCCTGCTAGACCTTTACCCTCCGATACAGTTTTCTCTGTTCATTCCTACCCCCAACCCTGCAGAAAACGCTCCAATTTGAGGGTGTGGATTCTTGAAATACAAATAAGCACAACCAATAAGAATGTTATTGAATATAATTCATAAAAATAGAGAATAAAAGGGGTCCCAGAGCTATAGAGTTCTTGTTCTGGGAGATCTTGGAGACTTTATTAGTCACGAAACTATTGGACCATTCTTCTGGAGATGTAAGCCCAGTTAAAACTCTGTGACTTCCTGGTTGTGGTAAATAACTAACCATCTAGGCTTTATTTTCCTTATTTATAAAATGAACTATTGAGCTCTCTGATATGTAAGTTTCTTCCTTCTTATAAAATCATTACATTTTATTTTCTGTTTTTATTAATATTAAGTGAAAATGAGATTAAATGCTGAATGATAAAATGATAGTTGTAATATATTTTAATAAAAAAGCTTAATATACTGTTCAAAAATTTTATTGTGTTGCTTTAAATGAAGTCCTATCATGAAAACAAACATTGTTTCTTGCTCTTTCCTTAACCGTTCTGCTTCTTCTTGGATATTAACCAGTCTTCTGTGTTGTCTTGAAATGTCCAGCCAAGTCTCAGTTCCTTCTTAATATGCCTCAGATGTCCCTGGTTTCCATGCGTCAGATGTCCCTGGTTTCCTTATGACCTAGTTGAGATCACAGAGCTTATCTCTTATTTCAACTGTAGACTACACCGCCGACCAAATGTTAGGAGATACATAAAAATCATTAATAAGGATAAATTATATACATCATATGAAGCATCTCTGTTCCTTGTGAGCTGAGTAAGAAAACTTGGGGCTGGCCCAGAGGCACAGTGGTTCAGTTTGCATGTTCCACTTCTTTGCAGCCAGGGGTTCACCAGTTCGGATCCTGGGTGCGGACATGGCACCGTTTGGCAAAAGCCATGCTGTGGTAGGCATCCCAAGTATAAAGCAGAGGAAGTTGGGCATGGATGTTAGCACAGGGCCAGTCTTCCTCAGCAAAAAGAGGAGGATTGCCAGTAGCTAGTTCAGGGCTAATCTTCCTCAAAAAAAAAAAAAAAGAAAGAAAGAAAGAAAGAAAACCATTCATTCCACAAATACTTATCTTTTGATCCTACTCTGTGGGAGGCACAGTTCCAGGCCATGAAGATTGTAGCAGACATGTTCTTTGCTCTCACAGAGCTCACATTTCACTGAGAGGAGTAGAAAATAAAAACAAATATGAACAGCATAATTTTTAGGGAGCAAAAAGAGCCATGCAGAACTAAAGCAGGGTGACTTAACAGAGACTACAGAGAATTGTTTTAGATGGGAGATTTTAAAAAGCTCCACAGTGAAGCTAAACTGACACCAAATGATGAAATGAAAGAACAGATAAAGACAGTAAGCTGTTAGATCAGTAGAGATTTAAGGCCTTTTAGGGCGTAATAAGACATGCAACTTTCATTCGCTAAGTCCAAAGGGAAGTCTTCCAAGAGTTTTCAGCTGTAGAGGGAGATGATCCAAGCACTATCTCTAAACATTGCATTCCCCCCTTAGAATCTACGGAAGTCTATTGTCCCACTCCAAAATTTTCTCGAATTCCAGAAAAAGTTGTCTCATCTTTTCCGTACCTTAAAATCTTATTTCCTTACATATAATCTTATTGCCACACTTAGGTCCCTTCAGTGATTTACTTAAAATAATAAATTTGAACAAATTATTGAATGAGATTGACTCTACTGAAGATTTCTTTAAGGGGAGCAAAAGTGGAATTTACATAACAGCAGTACAGGACACATCCAATCAACTTCCTACTTTAATTCATAAGATGTACTTCAGCCATTCCAGTACCATAGTACCAGTATATTCACAAATTTCACCTGTTTTTATCCTCCCTCCATTCTACTCGACTTTCCTTTGTAATCATACTTCTTTCTCCCTCTCCAAAGATTGAACCAATGGCTCCAAATTCCTCTCCTTGTAGATCACGTAATATTTCAGCACTACTCCTTCTATTCTTTTCCCAAAATTAGATACTCAAATCTATAATGCTTAATAATCAAAGGGAGACATCTTATTAACATGACTCATCATCTATAGAAGAAAGTTTTTTTTTTCTGCAAAGAAAGTTTCTATAGAATTCTCTTTTATTAGAGGTTTCTGGAAAAGTTATCTTGTGGCTTTTCATTTAATACCTTAATTGGGGCCCGACTATCACTATTTTGGTTTTTTGTCTTTCTTTGTTAGACTCTCCCATTATGACCATGTAGAATAAAATAGCAATAGAAACCGGAATGGATAGATCTTTCAAAATTAGCTGAACGTAATGCAACATAGGCAAATAATCCAGCTGCCTTAACAACATTCTCCATTTTACGCCAGATTATAATGACGTCCTCTCCCCCGCCTTTACTCAGAAGACAGGCTGATTTTTGTTTCATTCTGATTTTAGTGTATGGATAAGCAAGGGATACACTCCAATTATGCTCTTAAAAGTAACAACAATTTTCCCTGAAACCCAGAAGGATGTGAGGTTCACAGTTTACAAAGTTTGGCTTTTCCTAATTACCATTTATTTTATTCATCGTTGGTGCAAAGTGAAGAAACAAGTGAACACTTTTTGGAACTTTTTTAGGGGATGCATAATGTATTTCCTTGAAATTCAACAGAGCGTGGGAAAGAATACCCATTTTGTTCTTCAATCAATTATTTAATACGTTTACTACATACATAATATTTGGAAATTTGTAAAGATATACAAACTTAGCATTAAAAAAAAAAAAAAGATGGGGCCGGCCCTGTGGCCCAGTGGTTAAGTTGTCGTGCTCCACTACAGCGACCCAGGGTTTTGCTGGTTTGGATCCTCGGCGAGGACATGGCACCACTTGTCAGGTCATGTTGAGGTGGCGTCCCACGTGCCACAACTAGAAGGACCCCCAACTGGAATATACAACTATGTGCTGGGGGATTTCGGGAGGAAAAGCGGAAAGAATAAAAAAGAAGAAGGTTGGCAACAGTTGTTAGCTCAGGTGTGAATCTTTCAGGAAAAAAAAGAAGATTGGCAACAGTTGTTAGCTCAGGTGCCAATCTTTAAAAAGGAAAGGCTTATTATCTGAAGATTGCCTTCATACAAATATAGGAAGAGAGTACTAAACTTTTCATATAAATTGTTCATCATTCCACACGTTGGATAAGCACTGGGGAATTTCTCATCTCTCGGCCTCTCTCTTCATTCTTTCTCCTCCATGACCTCCTCAATTTATTGTCCATCAGCCTTCCAGGCATAGAATTCAGCTACTTTGTTCCATCTAATGATCTTCTCCATGGAACAGGAAGAAATTTCTTTCAGGGTTGAAAGTATGACTTTTCTCCAAAGACGCAAGAGTTCTTCTCTAAAAAAGACAGCAATTCTCTTCATTTTGTTGGATATTGTATGGTATTTTATAGAATTGCATAAATGGATGTAGAAACAGTTAGGACACATTGTGGGATAAGGAGAAATCCTGACGAGCTTCTCAGAAGCATCAAGAAATAGTACATGGAGCTCTTGTCCTCATTCCTATTTATTTTGTGTGCTTACAATGAAAACCACACAAGACTTACCGCCTCTTTTTTTTGACGCAGAAAATCCTGGCATGATCATCAAACTTGTATTAATCTCTCTGCCTTGTATCTCCATAAAGAGAAGAGGGAGTCATTGCAGACTTTTTGATTACAATTGATTCAAATACTTAAAACTATTACTTAAATCTCTCACTTGGTTAGATTTTCCTAGTGCTATCATGTCAGGATAGAAACTTTCTGGCCCCAAATGGCTTGCTGTGCACCTGGTTCCATGGGGATGTTCTCAGCTTCCTAAACTTAGAAATTCAATGTATACAAATTCCATGAATTAGCTACAGAGAATCATTTATGAATAGGCAATTTTAAAAGACAAACTGATCCATTAACAGAAGTAGTGTTCTCTATCTGGGCTTATGGGAAGGAATTTGGGGATATCATGTAAAGTTCTATGGGAACAGCACTTTGCCCAGTGACATCACTGTTTTCCCACCTCTCTACTAGATGTGGCATTAGTAATCTGAGGTGGAGCACCACATTTTATGGCATAGTGTGGGCCAGAAATCAACATCATTTCAGTGGTCTTCCAATCTGGCTCCCTTCTACCACGGCTCCATCTCCTCCTGCCCTTGAACTTCTCAATTGTTCCTGGTTTCTCTGCCTCAGAATCAGTCATCTCTAGCAGCTTTGGTTGTGTTCTTCACTGCTTCCTTCTCCATCTAGCCTTTTCAGATGCATGCTCCATGCCTAGCTCCTCCCTCAGGCCTTAGTTCTCTTCTGTAGCCTGTACGTGGTACTGCTTTAAAACATGTAGAGCCAGAGGAAGTTGACTATATAAAGTTAGAGTATTCTCCATCACAATGAAACAGTTAGTTGACCCAACATTCACACCTCCACTTAACCAATCACACTGCCAATATTCAGATTAGATCCACATTTATTGCAAAAACACAAACAGATTTTCTGACCCACTTGTTTTAGTTATTCTGATGTGAGGATATTTGGAGGAAAAAGTTGAGAGCTTAAGATAATTTAATTCCAAATTTTATGTATATGTGTGTGTATATACACATATTTTGATTAAAACAGTACATTGATAACCTATAGACTTTTAAAAAAGAAAAATAGTACTGTTACAGGCAAAATTCTAATGTTTTCTTGTATATTCATATTTTAATATATTTCACAATTTTATTACCGTAAAACAATGTTTGAATATTCATTTTTATTTAATTTGATGTTAGTACACGTCCCAGAATTATGAACCCTAAAAACAAAGAATAATTAATTGTGTAGCTTGGATTCCTAACTCTTCATCATTTAAAAACTAAAATCCTAATCATGAAAACTGTCCAGTCAAAATGACATGATTAAATAAGATGAGCAAATAATTCACAAAATATAATTAGGTTTTCAGAGTGAGATGGTGTTTTGAGCATGTGTATGTGTGTGCTGTTCTTTTCCCTTGCCTGAGTTCCTAGTGAAATGATAATAAGGAAAGGTGAGGAAAAACAGTCAACAAGAAAGAGAACGGGAAAGGGGCCTTCAATAAATGAGAAATTTCAAGCTGTTGACAGAAGAATCACTTAGACAGAAGACGTCTTAATCCAGCATAAGGGCCAGAGAGACTTACAGCAGAGGAGGCATCCATCTGTGAGGGACCACAGGGGTGGCATCTGGAGGGTCCCAGGGCAAGAACAAGAGGTAGACCTGAAAATAGGGGATGAATGGAACAGCTGCCTAATTAACTCCAGGCCAGTGGTTGTCCATACCACTCTCCTCCTTTTCATCTTTTTTTCTACACCAAGAAGCAGTGAAGCATTAATGTGCATTGAGAACAAAACAAAACTATTAAATTCAAACAAACAGAACAAAGGCTTATTATCTAAATACATTGTATAAATTATCTAGGAAAACTGAAAAGAACATCAATTCCACCCTAACATGGGGAAAAATCTTGATAAACTACAAAATTATAACTCTTTTTGAGCCTGAGAAGCCCTCCATATTTCTTTCTTTGAGCAAAAGACCAGACTAAATAAGAACTCTTCCATGACTGTTTTTCCTTCCAGCTTTCCCAGTGCCAGAAGTAAGTTCCCCTGTCTTTCACCCACACATCTACAGCTCTGGCGTTTCATCTTTTGCCTGTCTAGTGTTTGTTATGCATGTCTCTTATTTTCTCCAGGACACTAACTTCTCTAAGACAGAGAGCATGTCTAAAGGAACAGTTTTTGCTATCCACTATATGCTATTTCAGGGTTCTCATCCACGAAGGATTATTTTTCATTGTGAATTAATCCAGTACTGTGTGCCTGACACTCTTTCTCTTACTTTGGTTATAGCAATGAAGAATATAAACCATGTTAATTAGTAATGAATTATAACAGGAAGTCTCTTCCAGCCATTTGCTATTTAATTATGTTTTTAAATCATCTGTGAACTCAACAGGACTGATCTTCTCTCTCCAGCTAGACAGACTGCTACCCTTTTAAAAGATAGCTATTATCCCATGTTTTATTATTAAATCAAAAAATATTTTTGAGTGCCTTACCTCTATAGGAAACTGTTCTAGGAGCTGGAGACACAGTGGGTGAAGAAGAAGAAACAGATCTCTTCTCTCAGTGCAGGTTACAAACAATGTCACTCATAAAGCATTCATAAATTGGAGATATTGGTAGATTCCATCATTCTTTAAAGAAATAATTTAGCAGCTGTTCTCACACAAAATAAGTGCGGATTTTCCACATGAAAACTTTCTGGTGTTGTTAGAACTCACTCCAAAGGATCTTTGCCTGACATGCTCGCTCTTCTAAAGGCCAGGACTGCCTCTTTTTCCAAGCTTCAGCACATTCTTTAAATTAGTTTGTCACTGGATGTGCTAATTTTGATATATTTTGAAATTACATGATGAATCTTGAAAAGTAACGCTCTGACTTGTTTACATAATTAAATTTGTGGCATCTGTTTCTTCTGCAAATATTGTGCTAGCCTAAAACCCAAGCAGGGAAGGAGAAATAAAACAATTTTCTATAAGAGCATCAATTAATAATTCATTTGTTATATCATAGTGAAGCTTGTTCCTATAAATTATTAATGAATAACTATATTTTGTGTTGATATGCAAAACCTGTCTCCAGTAATTATAAAACATCACAATTCTATTGTAAGTTTTCATGAAATGTCACATGGGGCTAAAACTCTTATAGTAATATATATTTAGCTTCACCATCACTGGGAAACTTTTATTAAGCAGTTAATTCTGTATGACAATGTACAAGAAAAACACATAAGCCTGATGTCTGTGCTCTCAAGTGTTGTATCTTAAAATAGTTCCTGGGATTTACTGTTACTCAATAAGTACTTTCTGAGTATCATGAGAGAACTGTACCAGAACTTTGATAGAAACACAGATTTGTCTTCGAGTGGCCCTCACCCCACTGGAGGAAAGTGAAGAATGTTGAGTAAACAACGGAATTGTGTGATGACTGTTGACTCCCCTGTCTTCCTAGTCTTTCCCATTTGGGTCATAGTAGGAAAGGCCTGGAGGAGTTCTCCATGCAGAGGCTGTGATACCTGCCACACCACAGGTACTGCATAGGTTCCTCCTCCCCTTAGCTGTGGTTTTCCATTAGGACATAATAATCACTAGACAAATCAGGCAACAAGACCATTCAGTTTGTTTCTATCAACCCACCAAGTCATGGGCAAGCACAGCAAGAAGCTTCCAAATATCCAGGGCCAGGTAGATCTATTGAAATAACCCCATAAAACTGAACTCTTGACTATCTCGCAGAAAGGGAGCAAACTAGCTGTAACTTCTTCACTCCACATACTATTTGATATGCTTGAATGTGACTTTATATTCTATAGCCTCTTATTTTTTGTTTTTGTTCAGAGGAGAAATATATCAATAAATTGTGTGGCAGATAAAATATGATGAAATCCAACCCTTTAAGAAGAAAAGCTTAAGACCTCCATGTTTCTATCAGATGGTATCTCAGAAAAAGTCTAAGCAGGGTTCAGAGAGACAGGGGTTTGTGGTAAAGTGGACTAATCTGTATATAGCAGAAGAAAAGGCATGGGGCTGAGTCAGCCGAAGATGTGTACAACAGGAAGTCTCGGGTTTATTTGACTGGAGCACAGAGCTTGTGTAGGAGAGTAACAGGCAGCAAAAGTGAAGGTTGATCAGAGGCCAGAGGAAGGATATGTATATATAAATGATGAGTTTTACCATTGAGGGCAAGAGTGTAAAGAGGGTCTGACTAAGAGGGGAAGGAACAAACAACCATCTTGAACAAGCTTGCAATGAATAAATCTGAGGAGAAAAAGGAGTCACACCAACAGGTAGAAAGCAGAGTCTGGAGAGATCTGAAGGGAAGGGAGAGAGTGTGTGGCACAGTGACAAGTGCAGAGGTGGAAGGGCCTAGATTGCTCTCCACTGTGCTGGGGGATTGAAATAAGTGAGACAGAAAAATATGCCAAAGAATGTTTTAGTTTAGAGAGGAAGAAATCATTGCTAATGTTAGCTCCTTGAATCCTCAAAGCTGAACAAAGTAATTAGACTTACAATCTGAAGGGAGAACACCACCTTCTCAGTGTTTTCTCTCATCTCCAAGAGAAAAGTCAGGGGAAGATAGATGAATAGGGTTTTAGAGCCTGGACTGGGTGATTTTCAGAGAGGGCTTGCAAAGTTGGGAGCCAGTTGGGACGGGGCAGAGTTATGTAAGGGCTTTGATCACGAAGAGAATTGTCAGCATGAGTATTGATGAGCAAGCTGTTAGCCTTAATGAGTGAACTAAGTTAATCGAGCCACAGTTGTATTTTCCAGGGACAGCATTTCCTGGAGAAAGTACCTAAGCAATTTTTGCCTTATTCTGGTATTGATTAGCAGGTTTTGATCATCCGGTATTGAAGCAGGGAAAATATTCTTCATCTCAGAATTGTCTAGCACAGGGACAGGAAAGCATGTTGGTTCTAGCTCTCATTGAACTTTAAATGGGTTTTAGTCTGGATGTTTGGATTACACAGAGTTAAAAAGTAAATGGGCTGCACTTTTGTATATTGAAGGGACACTGAGCTCCAGACTCAAGAATATACTTTCTCCTTTGCTGATTTTATTTCTCCTCCCCATTTGTTAATTTTGGGAGCTCCCTAATGTTTTTATTTCCCTGTGAAGTGATGCAAAGATGTTTTCCAATATATTGGTGGTGGGAGCAGTTTCACTCCTAGTCAGGACTCAGTCTGCTTTCCCTGTGATGGAGAAGGGCCACAGGAAGCAACCACCACTGTTACCACCTCATCAATATCAGCCTCAGGGCTCCCCAAAGCTGCAGACTTTACACATTTATCTCTTCCTGTTCTGTGTCAATTTCAACAGTGGGGAATGCCCTGGGGCTGGAATAGACACAAGATCCAAATGAATCAATGTCCTATAAGCCAAGTGCTATGCCTTCAAGCAAGGCACAGCAATTATTACCCAACACAGGTGCCCCTGCTGGTTCTCAAGGACAAGCAGGAGAAGTGAATCCATCATAGCGCTGCCATTTAAGATGCATTTTAAACTGCAGTGGCTCTTCTGCACAGGCATCATTCATTTGTGCTCAGTCTCATTCTTCAGCATTCTTTCAAGACTGGCAATTTGCACAAAGAAAACAAAGAAGAAAAGCCACTGGGTTAGCGGGTTTAAAATTAAAACTGAGATGAAGATGAAATTGCTCTTCAGGGAGAAAGAAAAGCTCTGGTGTGAGAGTATCACATGGGCATTTTTCAGTTAATGGTAAATCCTTCACCCCAGCCTGGAACTGATAACTAAAACATGTGGCTGTGTGTGTGAGTGCATTCAAACAATACATACACAGAAGTCTTAGTTTGGTATCCTGTCAGGCATTTAATTAATCTCTGTTAAGGGATGTAGAGGGGGAAATGTAGGTATATCCTCAAGGAGATCTCATTCTGATGGTGGAGACAGAGAAGGAAGCATCAATTACAGTATCAGTGATCAAATGAGCTACAGAGATAGACAAAAGGAGTACCAGAGGCATAAAGGAGGGCATTTGACACATCTGGCAGGAGTGCTCAGGGGAAGCTTCATGCCTGCCAGGGATGCCTGAGCTGAGTTTTGAAGATTGAGGAGCAAAGAAGGGCCAGGGAAGAGTATTCTGAACACAAAGAATCATGTGTTTAGAGAGAGGATGTTGCATTTGGCAAAGTGTAATGGCTCGTTTTGCATTAAATATCGGGTACGCGTGGAGCAAGAGAGAAGAGGTGAAAATAGAGAGGGAGGTAGAACCAGATGCTGGCGAGCCTTCTGCAGAGCCACAGTAAGGGGTTGGATCCCATTCTGGGTCCAGGAGAACCACAAAGGAGTTTTGTGCAACGGTGACCAGCCACCATTCAACTGCTCCATCTAAATGAAGGTCCTAGACACAGTTTCTTCTTTTAAGTACTGTAAAACATTTCATGGAATGATTCCTAAAATGTGCTATGTACTTGATTTCGCTTAACAGACTATTTTGAGCCCCTAATATTTTATCTTCCTTTTACCTGCAGTGTAACCACTCCAAGTTGGTGCTTGTTTTATGTTATCTGCTTTTTCGCGCTACTAGAATATAAGCACTTTGAAGAGATCGATCTGTGAATTTTGTTTTATTTTTTGGTTTTGGTTTTGTTTTTTTCTCTGTTTGTTTTTACCTTTTTAATCACCGGATGCACTCAGTATTTTTCACATAAGAAGTGGTTAAGATCATATGTCTTGGAAATGGCAAGCTGCAGAAGTCAGAAAGAATGGTCAGGACACCTTAGCCTAATCACTGAGCTTTTTACTCTGCTCCTAGACAAGTGGGGCTCTGGGTGCCAGTTTCAAGCATCCTGCCTCCTCACAGACCAGGAGTAAGGCAAGTTCTCAGAAACTAGAGCAGGTGGGCAAGGAAGATCTGAAGGGTGCTCGTATATTTGGATTGAGCTCTAAGCAGAAAATCCTTGTGAAACCTCCATTTTAAAAAGCTGGTCAAAAAGAATTGGAACAACACAGAGGATGGAAATGACATATAAACGAGATCACCTGGTGGAAATATAAAGTTGGAGTCATAGCCTGGAGGTGGTAGAATTGAACAGGATTTAATGGCCTTAATTCAATCTAAACTAAAGGAAGAGTCAGGCATCAATAATCCAGATAGATTAAGAAATTAAGACCACAAAAATCTAGGCAGAAGTTTAAGTGTGCCTCCTTGTCGTACATATAGTGATGGTTGGGGAGACTGCTTCTTGATGCTTGCAGGAGCCCTTGTGGGTCATTTGCAGATCAGAGAGAGAAGAAAGGGCCATGTACTGCACCAATCTATTCTAGACTGAAGATGCTGGGACAGGCAATGACTATAATTTACCTATTAAATGCCTAAATGTCTCTCTCTTTTTCCAAATATATTTTAATAAGCATCTTTATATTTAGAAACTTAAATAAATAGTGTGTAAAGTAAGAATAGATAGGTTTTGATGGAGATTCTGAAGATGGGAAAGATAATACTATTTTTTCTTTGCTACATGGGCAGTGGTGTTAAGTGCATGCTATGTAGCCACCTGTCAAAGTTTCCTGATGTTAAGCATCATTAACAAGGTAGTGTCAAAGAAATGTCACCTGGGTCATTTTCCATGATAGCAGAAAAGAAGAACCACGGTATTTGGACTCAGTGATAAGGGTAGTGGCATGGAATTTTCACAACAGTTAACTTGGTTGTGTTGGCAGAAGAGTTTGGAGGAATTCTTTGTGATGGTCTGAGTTTGCTCTGGTGGCTGCCGGAGAGTTTCTGGCCTATAAACAAGAACAAGTCAGACTTCCTATGATGCCATGCTCTGTGCATGTGAAGGCCCGGTGTAAAGCTTGATTTGTCTTCTGCTGAGAGCAGTACCCTCCCAAGGTAGATCAGTCAACTGTAGGCACACATGAATGTTCCAGTGCTGCACTCCAGGTCCTCCAAATGATCGCTTTAAAAGAAAGTCAAGTATTAAAAACCATGGGATTGCACTTAGAAAATATAGAAAAGCATAAAGCATAAAAGTCACAATCGCCATTGAGATAATAATTCTCAGCATTTAAGCAAAAATTTATCTCAACCTATGTATGCTTCTGTTGTGCATGTGCAGACACACATGCTTAAGTATGTACGTATTAAGTTAGAATTATGCCACACTTTTGCTCAAAAAAATCTTTCAGTGAATGTCCTTTGTACTTAGGGAGAAAAATAAAGATGGTAGCATTTGACATATGCTGTGATAGAGGGAAATGGTGCTATTGCAGTATGTGAGACCTGCCTGGTTGAAAAGGATTAATGAAAGAGGAGATAATGTCTGATGAGAATTCTAATGGCTGAGTAGGAATTGCCTGGGTAAAAGGTCAGAGGGAGCACAAGACATTTGAGCTGAGAGACTAAGTTGTTCAGAGCTACAAAGCTTATGGAATGTTGGAGAAACTGCAAGTGGCTTTATTTGGCTGAGGCATGGTGTTACGGGTGGATATCAAAGAATGGTGAACAAATTAATAAATAAATCAGTTTAATGAAGTGTCACATCTCCCTGTTTATTCAATATTTTGTGAAATCTGTATACAGTCAACAGAAATACTGTCTTAAAAATTAAAAACTTAGGGACAAGGGAGATTGTCAGTGAAAATGGTACTCTAAGAACTTCCAAAAGTCCTCTGTTCCATAAAAGCAACAGGAAAACTGGCAAGAATTCTCAGAATAATTTTTCAAGAAGTCTGGAAATTAACCAAAGGCTTGCAGCAATCGAGGGAGCATTTATTCAAGAAAAATGGCTTAATATCAGGAATAACAGTGAGCTATGTAGCATTTTAACTTATGCTATTTCCATCCCACATCCCCAGCTTCATGGTACTCTTAAAAACCAACAGCCAAAAATCATGGAAAAATCAGGAGAATGGCAGACACTGGAGGGGGCAGAATAACATTGGTGCTCCTTCAAGCCCCATTTCCAAGAATTGTCATTATTGCTCTGTCTGGCAGTCCCAAGAGAAACCCCACTCTCAAGGCTGTCTTCATTTGTTCTAACTTGGATCTCACCCAGTTAGCTGTTTTCCTGGCACATTTGCTGAAAAAATAGGTGACAATTGTTTAATGTCACAGATGCCTTAGGCAGTGGATGACAGTTTGAACAAACAATAACCCAAAAAGCTTAAAAGGAAAAGCTGCAGAATGAGATATTCATAGAAGGATCTCTGACATGTTCCTGGGATTTACAAGGACACATGCATGTGTAGGGCTGTGCACATGCCCAGGGCTATGCCCATGGTCAGAAGACACCTGAGGATGCTCTAAGCTCCCACCCCTGCTAATGTTGAGGATCTCTGGACAGCAGCGAGTAAATGCTAAGGAAGAATTCTCATCCATGTGGCTTAGTGTTTAAGGGGTGCTTCAACACACACATAGACAAAGATTCAGAGATTTGTTAATTCCAGGCACTTTTAAGGAAATTCTTGTCTAGTCATTAGCTAACAAAAAGATAACCAGGCATAGATTCATTATACCTATATGACAAAGAACACAGACTAACAGAACTTGTTCATAAAAGTCAGTAAACAAACAACAGTAACACAACAACAAATCATAAGTAAAAAAGAGAATTTGATTTCCAAAGTTACCACGTTATATTATTTAAAATGTCCTGTATTCAAAAAAACTCATAAGATAAAATAATGAGTAAGTCTGGCCCATACTAAAAACAAAAAAGAATTAAACATTTTAAATGGTGACTTGTATGGTCCATACACAGGGAAAAGAAGCTATCAATCGAAACCACCCCCTAGGAAGTCTAGATGTTGGAATTACTAGACAAAGATTTTACATCAGCCGCTTTAAATATGTTCAAAGAAATAAAGGAAACTATGTCAAAATAATAAAAGGAAAGTACAACATATATCACCAAATAGAGAACAGCAATAAAGAAGTAGCAATTATTTAAAAAAATAGAAATATTGAGCTGTAAACTACAAAAATTGAAATAAAAAATTCACATGAGAAGCTCGACAGCAGATTTAAGCACGTTGGAAAACAGAATCAATGAATTTGAAGATATGTCAATTGAGATTATCCAGCCTTAGGAACAGAAAGAAAAAAGAATGAAGAAAAATGATCAGAACCTCAGAAATCTGTGGGACCTTCAAGTGCACCAACATGCACATAATAGGACACCTATGTAGAGAGAAGAGGGAGATGGAGGCAGAAAGATCTTTGAAGAAATAATGGCAGAACACGTCCCAGATTTGATGAAAAGTGTTAATTTATACATCTGAGAAGCTCAACACACTCAAAGAAGGGCAAATACAAAGAGATTCATGTCTAGACATACAATAATGAAACTATTGAAAAACAGAAAGAGATTAAAGCAACAAGACGGAAGTGACTATTGATGTACAAGTGATCCTTAATAAGAATAACAGCTGATTTCTCATCAGAATCAAGGGGCCAAAAGGCAATGAAATGGCATATTAAAAATCTTCAAAGAAAAAAGAATGTCAACAAAATCTTCTAGATCCATCAAAACTCTCCTTTGAAAATGTGAAGAAATTAAGGAATTCAGAGATTTAAAAAAAATAAACTAAGAAAATGTGTCACCAGCAAACCTTTCTTACAAGAAATACTAAAGGGAATCCTTCAGGAAGAAAAGAAAGGATAGTGGACAGTACTTAAAATAACATGAAAAAATAAAAAACACTAGAAAAGGTAACTACATAGGAAAATATATGACAGTGTGGATGTACTTTTGCTTGCAACTTTTTTTTTGTCTTATCTGATTGAAAATAAAACTATGTTAAGCAACAATTATAAATCACGATGGTTAAATTTTGTGTGCCAACAAGGCTCTGATGCTTGCTGTTTGGTCAAACACTAGTCTAAATGTTACTGTGAAATGAAAGTTCTTTGTAGATGTGATTACCATCTTCTGTCAGTCGAACATAAGTAAAGGATGTTATCCTCTCTAATGTGAATGAGCTTCACTCCATCAGTTGGAGGCCTTAATAGCAAATCTGAGGTTTCCTAAAGAGGAAGAAATAGTACTTCAAGTGTAACATTGAAATCCTGCCTTTATTTGCAGCTTGTCATTCTGGCCCACAGATTTAGAATCAGGAATGCAGCAACTCCTTTAGAGTTTCCAGCCTGATGACCTGCCCTATAGATTTCTAACTTGCCTGCACCCACAATTGTGTGAGACAGTTCCTTAAAATAAATGTACCCTGTAGGCTCTGTTTCTCTGGAGAACTGTGACTGATAGAGGCATGCAATGTGTATAGATGTGCAGTCTATTCTCATTATTCACCATGATATGTTCTATAAAGCCATTGTGAACACTGAATTAGTAAATACTGAACCATTGCTCCTAGGGAAAGTTATATATACTCACATATATATGATCAATCACATGGATTATAATCTTAAATCCTAAAAACAACTCATCCTGGTAGATTTTATTTTCTTTATTTTACAGATAAAAAAATGAGGTTCAGAAATGTTAAGTGACTCACCTGTGGCCTCCCCACTAACAACTGCCAGAGTTAGGATTCAAATCCCATCCAACAGGCCCTAGAGTACAACTTCTTGCAGTGCACTGCACTGCTCCCTACCACGTCCATCCTTTGGTCATCTCTGTACGAGACCTGGAACAAGAAGACAGAGCATTCCCTTTTTTGACCTCACTGAGATTGTACAAGGTAATTAAAATGATGCAGTATTAGTTAACACAGTAGCAGAGATGTAAGTCCTACTTTATCAGTAATTACATTAAAAGTAAATACATTAGTCATTCCAATTAAAAGGCAGAGGTTGGAAGAATGGTTTCAAAAAGAAAACAAAACTTCATCCAGACCATATGTTGCCTTCGACTAACCCACTCTGGATTCAAAAATAAATAGATTGAAAATCAAAGGAACGAAGAAAGATATCCATGTAAATAGTATCCAAAAGAGAGGTGGAGTAGCTATAGTGATAGAAAAATATAGACCATAAGACAAAGCTTATTAGTAGAGACAAAGTATGATATCTATAATGATAAATCTGTCAATTTTTCAAGAAGATAGAAGAATATAAATATATATGTACCTAACAAGAAATCCCCAAAAGACATGAAACAAAAACAGACAGAATTGGTGAAATAGACAACAATATTTGGAGACGTCAATACTCTACTCTCAATAATACTAATGTTTTAGATAACAATCGGTTTTCCCAGGGACAACCGAGTTTGAAACCCTCCCTTCATTCTGTGGAGCTCTGCTCATCCTTCCAGGTCCTGCTGCAGGCAGCTCGTGTACAAGCTTTGGCCTGACTCTGGCATTAGTCTTTCCCTGTGACTCCACTTCATTTTCGTTTTAACTCTCATAGTATTTTTGGTTCTCTCATAATCAGATTTTTGTTATTCTTTGCCTCTTAGTCATAAAGATGAATTTCATAAACAAGGAAAGCTTGTTTTTGAGCATATGTTCTGGCATAAGTATATGTACTCAATAAATGTTTGAATAATGAAATGAATATTCATTAATTATTGTTTAGTTGGTATCAAAAGGTGAGATTGGTTGAGCTAGATTAAGATCAAGACAAATTTGAAGGGATTATATCACTATAAAGAAGTTTGAAAACAACTCAGGAAATATTCATTAACATCTAGGGCATTCCTGTCAGCTACGTGACCTTTATAATTATAACAAGCTGATTAATAAAGGGCAAATAAACATTTTTAATCTTCCAGAAACTGTTGGTATTAACTTTTATATTGCAACTTCCCTAATCTAGAGACTTAGTATTTTGTTTTAATTTTTTAATTGCTGTGAAGTCAGAAATTAACAATAGAAGATGTAGAGATAATCTATTTCCCCCTTTATTCCCAGGTGAAGGTTTCTAAAGTTTTGGTTTCAAAAGTGACAAGGACTGCAATGTCAGACAGATACAAGAAATGTCACAGAGAAACAAGTAGAAAGATTAATATAAAGTTCCTGTTGTTCTCATCAGACTTCCTGATGAATGTGTGTGTGTGTGTGTGTGTGCGTATGCACACATGTGCAGCATGCATTTCTTTTCATATTATGTTTTCATACCACCAGGTTTTTGCTTGTTTGCTTTGGAATATTTGTGACTATTATGAATAAGAGATATAGACTGAGTTTTTGAATGCTTGAAAACTCAAAGGTTTTAATGAAAAGCAATGTAAATTTTATTCATTAATTTATTCAATGATAATTTATTGGCAATTATTTTTACGTCAGGCACTTGGTTCTACATTCTCTCCTACAATACAAGAGAGGACTTTGGTACAAGGGTGTTATACAAAACTATATATTTCATTCATAAGATGTTTGTCTTTTAATAAATAGCCAAGTGACCTACTTCTCATACACATCTACCTCTTAGAGCTCCTAAATAATGAAATATTTGAAGAGCTTCAGGAAAGATCAGAGTAGTGCTTGTCAAGGTGTGGTCTAAAGACCAGCACTGGCCCATTACCTTTTGTAATGGGTCTGCACTGGGATAAATATGGACATTGAGGTAAGAGATTTTTATACCATTTGATATTGCTGCAACATCCAAACACTGAATATTTTTTCAATCTGATTACTATGTTTTATAATTGATTAATTGAAGACTAAAACAAAAGCAAAATGAAAGAAACCTTGTCCAAAAGAGAGAGAAGCACCAAGTCAGATTTTGCCCCAGTCTCTTCCTTCATGTCAAAGGAAATGTTCTGCTTGCTAAGCAGGACTTTTCCTAAGCCCTGACATCTTTTCTCAGGTTCCCTTTTTTTCCCTCTAGTTTAGCTATTTTGGCACTTTTTACCTTATATACTAAAGGGGGATGTTTATAGCTGGTTTGTCAATTAAAGAAAGGATATTTCTTATCTTTGCATTAATATAAGTCCGAAATAGGAGTTTCTGGTATTAGGAGAATGGTTGTATTAACTGTGAGTTTTATATTGAACATCCAAAAGTTGAAGCAGGGGCCTGTAACCATCTGAAACCCCCAAGATGGATAATCTCTTCATTAGATTCCCAGGAAGAGAAACAAAACCCTTAAGTTAAAGCTAGATTTATTCATATTGAGTCTTTGTTTTATGTATTTTCTTAATAAACGAATACTAAAAAGAGCTTGGGTAACAAAATTTTAATGCTAAAAAACATTTGTTATATTTGCAAAGGCCAGGGAACAATTTACTTCCATTCCTCTACTAGAGGAAAGTTCCAGAGGAAGGCAATGAGATGAAAATGAAAATTTTCAAGGTGTTGGCCACTGAATTTGGGTAGGGGAATCATTTCCATATAATTCAACAGTGTTCTGATGCTGAATTCAGTTTATGCAAGTAAGGTCAGGGTTGCCACCAGAAACCCGCTAAAGCATGAATAAGACTAAAGAGAGAAGAAGAACATTTATTTTTTAGGTCACCTCAAAGAAACAGGAGAAAAATAGAAGCAGTGAACTGTGATGTCTGACTATCTTGTCTCATCCAGAGGACTGTGTAATGGAGGACACAACATCAGTATAGCTGGAAAAGAAATACAGCTTACAAACATTTCATAGATATTCCTGAATCCTGCCTTTTGGTAGTTTGGGTATAGGTCTAATCCTTGGTGTTATATGAAAAGTAAATACACCATGGTGTTGACATATGGCATGGGATGGAGCAAGGTGTGGGGGCACATCCAAGTACACATCTCTTATTGGGTTAAATGTTAACATTTTGACTATCACCATTAGGTGCAATAAGCACCTATTGAAGTCATCTGTACTGGGCCCTATACAGAATGACTCTCTTCTCTACTCTAGAGTATTAAAGACTCCAGGAAATACTGTTGAAAAGAAACCTGTTGAACATTGTTAATAACTTTTCCAGAATATTTTGCAATAGAAATCTCTTTCTCTCTCTTTTTTAAAATGTCATGCATTAACATCACAGAACATGCCTTTGGAAATGCTCCAACTGAAATTTACTATGCAAGACAGGTGCCTGGTACTAACTGTGGGGCCCAAGCAAGGCTGGTAGGTGTGCCTTCTAAGGGGCAGGAGCTAGTGAGCAGGAGCCAAGATGAGACTAAACAGGTCAGCAGCTGTATTTGCCAATATCACCCAGAAACAATAAACCCAGGTTAAGGAATAAGAATCACTGTCAAGACACGTAATGAAAATAATACTTAAATATACTTAAAATAATATTTAAAATCAAATCTGCAGAAGAAAATGAGGACAGAAATGAGAGAGGAAAGGCTATGCATGCCAATACTACTGAGGAAAAAGGAAAGACGGAAACTGGAAGTTTTGAGGAATGAGGAAAAGGTGAAGAAGAATGGCTGAGAACAAAGGTGAAGAACGTTGGATAGAGTTGCCTATCTGGGTTGAGATTTGGGCCTGGCTGTGTTCGTAAAGCCATGGAGCCTGAACTGAGTCTGTACCCTATCTAATGGCGTTAGAGTTCATGGCTCTTCATCACCTTTTCCTTATTTCTAGACACTGGTTCCTGAGTGTGCCCAGCAGCTGGTGTCATTGTCCACTCATTCGCTGGTATACTTCGTAGCCTACCCCTAAATCAACTCAGAATTGAGACATTCTGGAATGTTCCCAGAGTCAGCCTTTCCTGGTCTCCAACTCCAAACTTTAATAACTGTAATTGACAGCTGTATAAATGAGACAGAGAATATTAGGAGAGGGGAAAGAGCAAAAACAAATCTACTTACAAAATAAAAGTCAAGTTGTATTATGGGATGAAAAATAGCTGATGTTATCATGTGTGGCATCTCTTTAGTCCCAAGGTAGAGAAATTAGGGTTCTTTAATACAAAAACAAGGGGAAAAGGCAGTTCTACTGAGAAGCAGGTTGTGCACTGATCACTCTTTTTGGGTCTGTTGTGTACAGATTCTGTACCAGCCTTCCCACACTGTCTCATGCACCCCAGTCAGCTGGGCTCTGTTACAATGCAGATTCCTTTTAAGTAGGACTGGGATATAGATTGTGATCCTGTGTTTTCAGCCCTTTCCCAGGATGTGGCAAAACTGCTGATCTCCACACCACATTGAGAGGGGCTCTAAGCCAGAATCTAGAGGGCGGGGACTGTTTTTGTCACTTCTGTCTCGCCAGTGCCAAGCTCAGTGCCTACTACATAGTAAGGGCACAGTGAATCTTGTTGGGTGGTGATATTTTCTTAGGCTATAGTAAAGATTTTTCTTAATATACTGCAAAGATAAGGTGAGGAAGAGGAGAAAGGAAGTCAGAAAAGAAGAGGAATATAAAGTGAAAGAGGAAAAAAGATCCAGGGTAAACCTGTATAAAATGTAGGAACTTCATTATCTAATTTGGAAGAGGGGGCGGAACACAGACCAGATGAGGAACTAGAGGACAGACACATTCATATTTAGATTTGTCAGGAAAAGGGGAGAAGGGCAAGAGGAGGCAGCATGGGCAGGAGCAGGAATTGCCATGACAATCAGAGTCTTAAACATCATGGATAGAGGATGTAAGAGGGCACACAAAAGCATATGCATATAATGAGTAAAGACTGGGTAACGGGGCATTGGTGCTGAACATTTAAACATACAATATCAAGTTTAAACTATAACTGGCTCCTATCGAAACACAAGATGCTTCTGATGAAATTATACAAGGTCAGTTCAACATCTGAAAACCAATTGACAGAATACTAAAAAAAGTCACATGATAATTTCAAATAGATGCAAAATATTTGACAAAATCTAACACACTTCTATAATAAAAACCGTCAACAGGGGCAAGCCTCGTGCCAGTGGTTAAAATTCCATGCACTCCACTTGGGGGGCGTGGGTTCGCAGGTTTGGATCCCAGGTGCAGACCTACACCATTCGTCAGGCATGTTCTGGAGGCATCCCACATACAAAAAACAGAGAAGGATTGGCATAGATGTTAACTGAGGGCTAATCTTCCTCGAGCAAAAAAAGAGGAGCTTTGGCAACTCATGTTAGCTCAGCACAAATTTCCCTCATCAAAAAATAAAAATAAACAAAAATTAAAATCCTCAACAAACTGTTAATATAATGAAATATCTCAAACATAATAAAGGGTATCTATGAACAACCCACAGTGAATATCATGCTTAATGGTGAAAGACTGATACATTCTTCCTATGATCACAAGCAAACAAAGATTTCTGCATCTCTATTTAATATTATACTGGAGGTTCTAGTTAGTCCAATTAGGTAATAACAACAAATAAAAGGCATACATGTTGAAAAGGAAGAAGTAAAACTATCTCCACTTGCAGATGACATGATCTTGTGTGTCTGTGTATAAATATACACAAAGGGATCCACTAAAAATCTCTTAGAACTAATAAACCAGTTCAGCAAGGTTGCAGGATACAAGATACGTATGCAAAACCTAAAGATATTTCTATGCACTTACAATGAACACTCTGAAAATGGAATTAAGAAAACAATTCCCTTTATAATAGCATCAAAAATTTGAAATAATAATAAATTTAGCAAAAGAAGTACACAACTTATAACCTGAAAACTATAAAACATTCTTGAAAGAAACTATACAGATGTAAATAACTAGAAACATATCCTACATTCATGGATCATAAGACTTAAGATGGCAATACTCCCCAAAGTGATCTACAGCTTCAACACAATCCCTATCACTTCGCAGCTGAGCTCTCTGTAGAAACTGACAAGCTGACTTTAAAGTTCACATAAAATTGCAAAGGACCCAAAACAGTGAAAATAATCTTGTAAAACAAGAACAAAGTAGATAGACTCACACTTCCTGATTTCAAAACTTACTTCAAAGCTGTGGTAATCAACAGTGTGTTTCTGGCTCAGGATAGACATAGACAAATAGTATAGGATTAAGAGTCCAGAAATAAAACCATACATCTATAGTCAAATGATTTTTGATAAGGGTATCAAGACCATCCAACTGGGAAAGAATAGTCTCTTCAACAAATGCTTGTGGGCAATTGGTAGCCACATGCACAAGAATGAAATTGTACTTTTACCACACACCATATATAAAAATTAACTCAAAATGAGTCAAAAACTTAAATGTAAGAGCTAACACCATAAAACTCTTAGATAAAAATTTAGGAGTATATTTTCATGACTTTGGATTCGGCAAAGAATTCTTCAATATGACACCAAAATCTCAAACAACTACAACAAAAAATATAAATAAATTAGACCTCATCAATATTAAAAACTTTCATACTTCAAAGGTCTCTGCTAAGAAAATTAAAAGAAAACCACAGAGTAGGGGAAAATATTTACGAATCATATATCTGATAAAGGATTAATATCCATAATATATAAATAACTCCTATGACAATAATTTAAAAACACAAAAAACTCAATTAAAAATGAGTGTATTATCTGAATAGACATTTCTCCAACATATACAAATCTTCAAGATATACAAATGATCAATAAGTACAGGAAAAGATGCTTGACAATGAGATATCATTTCATACCCACTAGGGTGGCTGGAATGAAAAAGTCTGTAAGTGTAGTTGAGGGTATGAAGAAATCTGAACCCTCACACATTGCTGATAGAATGTTAAATGTTGCAGCTGCTTCGAAACAGTTTGACGGCTTCTCAAACAATTAAACCTATAGTTACAATATGACCCAGCAATTCCACTCCTAGGTATAAACCCAACAAAAAAGAAAGCATATATTCATGCAAAAACTTATAATTGAGTGTTCTTAGAAGCCCAGTGTCCATCACCTGATGAATACATTAAACAAAATGGGATACACCTAAACAATGAAGTGTTATTCAGCCATAAAAGGAATGAAGTACTGATACATGTTACCTAGATAAGCCTTGAAAACACTATTCTAAGTGAAAGAAGCCTATTATAAAATTACAAATATTATATTACTCCATCATATGAAATTTGTAGAGCAGATAAATCTCTAGAGACAGAGAGTAGGTTAGTGGTGTTTATGCTGGAGCAGGGTGGGGGGAAGGTGGTGACAGCTAAAGGGTACAGGATATCTTTTTGAGGTGATGAAAACATTCTGAAATTGACTGCAGTGAGGCTGGTTGCACATATCTGTAAATATATTATAAAAATACTAAATCGTACATGTTAAATGGATAGTTTCTATGGTATATAAACTATATATCAATAAAGCTGTCAAATAAATTTTTATAAGATCCATCTAATGAAATTCTGGTTTTGTCTTTTCATTTATATATTCAAAGGATATTAAGAACCCACTATATTCCATGCACTTTCTCAGTAGTGGAACTAATAGAGTGAATGGAACTGACAGAACCTCTACCTCAGTGCAGTCTGTACCCATTTCTGCTTCTGCCAGTAGGACCTGACTCAGTCAACACAAGTGTTTGTTTGAGAAACAGCCATTCACTTGGTCCTGAGATAAGAGACCAAGGCCACTGTCTACATCCTCAAAGCAGCTTATCTTCTAGAGAGAAAGACAAAAAAAAGGTGAGGAGATGACATAGTGTAGGAATTGAATCCAGTCAGAAGTGTCAGGTCACAGAGTTTTCTGAAGCCTTCCTGAGAGAGGTCGTGCCTGAACTGTCTTTGGGAGGGTGCTAGGTGCTGGCCATTCAGACAAGGAGCAAAGGGGCAGCAACCTCAGGGGACTGGAGGGCAAAAACAGGGACAAGAAGAGAATCTTAGAAGTCTGAGCCCCCACTTTAAAAGAAAGCTGATAGAGGATTAATGGAGAAGTTTCTTTTTTGCTTCTCGTTTCATCTGTCTTCCTATCCTCTTGCTGCCCAGGAACCCTGGTAGCAGAAGTGAGCCCTGCTTGAGGTTCAGGGAAAAAGTTGCTCCCAAAGGATGAGAAAAGGTAGAAATGGGGGTAGCCTAGGGCAGAGGAAAAACTAGGAACAGAAGAATTCCTCAGTGTATTAATAGGCATCCAGTGCTACGAAATTCGGCAGGACTGAGGATTTAGGAGACTGGGCCATCAAAAGCTCAGCCATCTGTTTAAGAATAATACCTGGGATTTATGAGCACTTTGACTTCCAGTACCTTCCATTTATTTTTCCCTGCTCTCCACCTGGCTGTGTGGGAGGGGCACAGGGCCAATGAGGGGAGAATCTCAAGGGCCTCTCGGAGCTTGTGCCAGGGGCAGAATCTACAGCGGCCCCCTACCCACTCTCTGCGACCCAAGAGGCCCTCCTGTTACCCTTGCAATAAGGGAAAGCCACTTTCTGAAGCATTGCTGAAGTCTAGACACTTTGCCGGAGGCTTAAGAGGCATCTCACCCTCACAATAACCTCCTGAAATGTAAATTTTAATCCCCTGTTCCTACCAAGGAAGTTGAGGATTAGGAGAGTTAAGTAACAGGCTCAAGGCATCACACCAATAAACTAAGGAATTGAGTCTTACACCCAGACAGGTTTGTGTACTTTCCACTGTAGCACGCTGCTTCCAAAAAGTAAAGCCTGGATTTCTGTTGAAGATGACTGAATTGGCAAAATTGCTAAAATACAAATGAGGATTATAATAATTTGGAGATGTGGTAATTCTTCCACAAACTATGTGAACTTTTGCAACATTAAGGAGTCTTTGGGGGCATCATAATATAAGTATACATATATATATATATATATATACTGTATAGGCATATGATTTTTACATAGTGTGTTATTTATATTACAAAATTAATCTGTATAATTTACATATAAATATAATGTGCATATAGTAAAGATACAAATATACATGTATGCACACCCATGCACAGAGTCGTTGCTGATGCACTGACCTGTCCTCTGGCTGACCAGTGACAGTCTGTAGAAAAAGGGCTCCGTCAGTTTGGAGGGTCAGAGCTGCAGCAATTAATGTAAGATGTATGTGTGTGTGTGTGTTTGCGTGTGTGTGTGCATGTATGTGTGTGTTGGAGGAGTATGAGAAAGAGTAGAAAAACTGCAGATTCCGAAGACCTCCAGTAATTCAGATGATAATCCTTAGGGTTGATTTGTTAGGGAGTTTGCACCTTGGAAAGCATTAAATTAGAAAGGTGACTACAGGAATGAAGCCACCAAAGTTAATATTACAAGCGAATTGCTCTGAGAGTTAAATCAGCACTTTTCTTGCCTTCAGCATATATTTGAAAGGAGCTTATGCCCTTTTGGAGCAACCCAGTAAATTTAAGCAATAAAACAAAGGTACCCTTCTAGGAGGACATAATATATAAAGACAAAAACATCAGCTATAAATCAATGCATATTGATTTAAATAAAAAGGATCGTTGCCCTCTGGTAAACCTAGCTCAGAGGCTGAGCAGAGCAGTATCCCTCACTCAGAAACCCAGTGGCTTTGCATTTCTAAGCAGAAATCTAAAGGGGCATTCCCTCCAAGACCTAAATTACATCCACTATCTTACAGTTTCAGATTTTATCCAGATACTGTGCGCATTTAAAGTGAAGCCTGGCAGAGTCATTGGGCTATGGACGAGGAGAGCTTTGCTGGAAGGTATTCACGTCTGTCATAAATCAAAATGTGGCACTAATGAGACACTTCCATAAAGAGGAATTAATGCTGCCACCCCGGAAAGTACCACCTCAGTGCACTTCTGTGCTGTGGCCCTGCTTGTCCTCCAGTGGGTACTATGTTAGCTCCCAATGTGGTCCCAGAGACTGTGACAGAGCTTCACCCATATTAATTTTTAGTTTAATCTCTATAATAATAAGCTGATGAGGTGGGTATTATCTCCCTCTCACATCATGCTTCTGGCCAACAAAGTCAGGCAGTATGTTGTGACATATGGCCGCCTTGTTCACAATCCAAACAAAAGTCACACAACTCATAACAGAGGGATCTAGTGCTAATCCTCACCATTATTAGCTCTGTGATCTTTCATTAATTAGCTGTATGCTCTTTGGCAAGTCTATTTTTGCTACTAGGCCACAAACTCTTTAACTGAAATGTAAGGATTGGATTTTTCTGGCTCAAAATTTCACAGTATGCCATTTTCCTTTGATTTGGTAAAAAGACAAAACCCAGTATTAGGTTTTGGGTTTTGGAGCAAGAGATTTTGGTTCAGATCCAGCCTCCCTTCTCCCAAGCACTGTGAAATTAAGCCACTCTCTAAACCTCAAGCTCCCGCCTTGCAAAATCAAAGCATGACAACCTGGTTGTCAAGCCAAGCTGACAGTGCACTTAACCACACCCTCTAAGTACTAAAAGGGAGCTCAAAAAATGTACTCAGATCTTTGAAGGGACAGTTCCAGTGAAAGCTTTCAGGCTTTGCAAAAGCACATATTTGAGCAATGAGAAACTTCCTGCCATAGCCGCCACTGTAAGAATGATTGTGACGCTTTGGCCAGAAAAGCTCTTCATCAGCCTCCACTTGTCCAAGAAATGCCTGATCACACAGAATCCTCTGCCTCCAACACTTAATAAGACTTCCTTATTGGAAATGTCCCCAAACTGCTTGTTTGCCACCTTGCAGCCAACCAAAGACGGCCAATGTACCTGGAGACCAATTAGAGTCTTCCCACTGCCTAAAATTCCACCTTAATCGGAATGCTTGCCAGTCAGCGTTTCCTCTTTTTACCCCATAAAACTTACTCTTAAACAATGAAACAAAAGTGACAATAAATGGGCTCCTCATTGCTGAAACAAAAGTGTCATAAATGGGTTTCCTTGCCACTTCTTTTTGTCTCTGACAACAAGAAAGTGTTGAAGCAGAGAAAGAAAGACCAATGTGTGGATGTTGGCTCTTTCCCATAGTCTAAATAAGCAAATCTATAGATCAATAAACAAATCTAAACATCATCAATTAGGCTTTCAATATATTACAATTGATTTATATATTACCTAAACATGGATTCTGTTGGTCCTCAGAGTTTTTCAACTGACCTGTACATTTTGACTGGTTGGCAATTACATCAGTGCCTTGTCTCTGGATAATGGTGATGACAGCACTGATAGAGCCTCAAGGCTGCACCAGGTACTGAACTAAGTACCTGCACCAGGTGCTGAACACGGCACCAGTCTTTATCTAGCTGAGACTGTAGGCCTTTTGTCAGTCACAGAAGTTACTGAGTCTCCAACATTTTCAAATTTTCTAAAGCTTTTTAAGTGTCTTTGTTTAGCAGAAAACTCACCTTTCATGCAAATCCCATTCTATAATGAATTCCACCCAGCCATTCATTTTTATAGACTTTTTTATACAAACATACTGCAAAGGTGTTTCGGATTGCACCATATAAATCATAACGGTGGGTTGATGGGTTTTTTTCTAGACACTTTGTCTTTTCTCATACCTTCCTATTGTTATTAAATCAAGCAAATGTTTACACATTTTATTGGAAATAACAGAAAAAGACAAGATACCTTTGTGTATGCTAAGGGGCTGGCTAAATGAATCATTAAGATCCAGCCTTGTAGACATATTCACACTGCAGACAGATAGTAGGGGAAGATAAAGTTCAGAATATACATATGTAGATTATGCAAATAAACCTTCACTGTTGAAATAACATTGTTGAAGTCATAAAAGGTTAAATATTATTTGTTTAACTTTATTTCTGAAATGAGGATTTCATTGGTTTTGTGGAAAGCTTCTACCTATTAGAAAACTTCAGAACTTCACAGCTTACATTTATCAAGGGTGCACATACTGATAAGATTAAGAAAAATCTTTAAATTGGACCAGCACTTTTCAAAACAGTGGAGTCAATTAAGTTTGCTCTTAAAATTTTCTGACTGATTTTTCCTTGATTTTTTTGTTTCCCCAGTAGAGTAATGTGATCAGAAAGCTTATTTTAGCATATGATAGGGGAATCATAATTTTAAAGACCAGATGGATGCAGACATTTAATGAGTTGAAAGAAGAGCATCATTGCAGCCATAGTGTAAAGAAAAGTCATAAAGGCACTAATAACCTTGGAAGGTTAAGGAAACAGGAAGAAGGCGTAGCCGGAGGGGAAAGTACAACAGGATGAAGTGGAAGGGATAGGTGGGGCCCAGACATGGAGAGATTTCAGGGGCAAGTTCAAGGTTTGTAGCTTATTTTAAATGCAATGGGAAGCCACTGGGGATTGTATCAGTAGACTTTTCAGTAGAAAATATGTAGAGCACTTGCAAGTCTTCAGTTCAAAAGAATTCCGTAAAGAGATTTTTTGAAGTATGGAAAGTGTGAGCCAGGAAGCAACAAGAGATGTTGGGGATCCCAAGGATCAGAAACTATTGGAAGATTTTACCCTTTGAAGTGAAGGTGAAAATGGAGTGATAGATGTAACCAGAGTAAATTAGGTCCAATGACATGGAAGAAAGGCTGCCAGCCAGAGCTATTTACCCAAAGAAACACTGCCACTGCTAGAACAAACAGGCAAGAGAGAGCAAGGAATAAATGGTTCAACCTTGCTCTTCTCTCCTCCTTTGTGCTTTCTGGTGCCAGAGAGCAAGGCAGCATCAAGGATGCAGCTTGTTCAGATCGGGTTCACAGGGGTCAGACCACAGCAGAGAAGAGTGAATGACTGGTGGCGGGATGGGGGAGGGGGATGGTGGCAAAAAAAGATTAACCACACAAGGGTTTTATACAGAACTGATGAAAAAGATCTCTTGGACTTAAAAGAATGCTTAACCTAAAATGAACAGTGATTTTTGGAAAAATAAAATGGCTTGTGATTTTTTGTTTGGAGCACAGCAAACTGAATGTGTCAGAACAATTATGTGAGGCCAATGGAGAAACTTCTGCATCAGGCCATTTTTATCCTGATTAAGAAGCATTATCTTCACATGAAGAACCATGAAAGACAGATGAAGAGAACGTTCATTGCCTAGCTGCATCAAGTCTCCTCTTGTAGACTGATTTCATAACACATAGTTATTTCAAAACCCGACTGGATTAAATCATTTGATTTATTTATTTATTTTGTGTATGTGTGAGGAAGATTGGCCCTGAGCCAACATCTGTTGCAAATCTTCCTCTTTTTGCTTGAAGAAGATTGTTGCTAACATCAGTGCCAATCTTCCTCTACTCTGTGTGGGATGCCACCACAGCATGGCTTGATGAGTGGGGCTAGGTCCAAGCCCAGGATTTGAACCTGTGAACTCAGTGCTGCCACAAACTTAACCACTATGAAACTGGGCTGGCCCCTGATTAGTTTTTTTAAATGCAGGTTTCTTGAGATGCCATAGACACAGTGAATATTTTTATCACCTCTTCAAATAAGTTTGATGCAGAGTCATATTAGGAACCATTATCGTAGTGCGCATACTGCAGGGTTTGCCACTGGCAACAATGAGATTGATTTTGGGCTCTATTGATGCTGTAGTTTTTAAAACATTTACCTCATTGAGAGTCATTTCCTTTTTGTTAAGCAGAGATAATGATATTACTTGCGTGGTTGTTACAAAGAACTGAAATACTAAATGTAAAGTATATGGCAGTATTTGGCATATATGAAGTCTCTTTAAATGTTAGTTACTATTATACCTATTAGTATTAAATGATAATAAACCAAAAAATAAAGTAGATCAGGCACATAGTCTTCTGAATTGCATTTTGTAAAGTTTCTCATGCTAGATCTCTGGGGGAAAAACTGAAAAAAAAAATAAAGTGTAGGTTATTCAGTAAATCAACATAGAATTGGGTGAAAATACTAGAATACACTAAATACTACTGACAACGATTAAGAAAGTTCTCTCTGGGAGCCAGCCCCATGGCCCAATGGTTGAGTTCAGAGTGCTCCACTTCCGATCCTGGGCATGGACCTGAACCACTGGTCAGTGATGCTGAGGCGGTGACCCATATATAAGGTAGAGGAAGACTGGCACAGATGTTAGCTCAGGGCTAATCTCCCTGAACCAAAAAGAAGAGAAAGATTGGCAACAGATTTTAGCTCAGGGCAAATCTTCCTCAGCAAACAGAAAAAAAAAGGAAAAGAAAGAGCTATCTGACAGCTTGCCACAGGATAGGTCAGCATCAACAATGTCCTGAAGAACCTTTTTATTAATGACTTGAATAAAATTAGAGAAAACTCATTCAAATTATTTGAAAATGGTATTGAGCTAGGGGATGAGAAGAATGAACAGGAAGACATAATATGTCAATGAGTCAAATTAGGCAAACTACAACTTAACTGAGATACATGTAAATTTCAGCACTTGGATCCAAATAATCAACTACACACACACTATGGATGACATAGCAGTGAGCAAGTTAATTTAATTTAACATTAAAAATAAATTACATCTGGTTTCTGCTTCAACATATAAAGAGCTTAGAAGCTGTCACATTTATATTTAAAACGAGAAAGCAGAAACAAGTTGAAGATCAGTTGGCTTTTCTTTGATCCATCAGAAAATTGAGGTTACAGGAAAAACAATCACTTTGAAATCTGGAGAGATGGCAAATCTAGAGTCATAGAGAAGAACTACTTACTTGGAGCAAAAGATGCTGGAACCATAAACCTGTAGGAACAATTAAATGCTACTGATGACAAATTGCTAGAGGCTGAGTGTGATTAGTGAGAGAATGAAAAACTTCTTGGGATCCCCAGACTTTGGTGAGTTTTACTTCCAGGAATCCCACCATATTCTCACAGTGTGGAAATAGGAGAGAGATTCTCATGGCTCTAACAAGGGGATAGGGAACATAACCCTTGTGGAATAAACCAAGAGCATTCTCCATAATAAAGGCTTAAGGGAAAAGGACATTATCAGCGTCCTATTCCACCTGGGGAAGAACATTCCTTCCACTCCAGTGTCTTTTAGAATTCTTGATTTACCAAAGGGAAGAATGGGTTATAAAAATAACAAAAGAAAGAAATAGTGAAAGTCACATCCTAGGGAATCAGGCCCACTGAGAAAGTATAGAATACTTTTCCTCCAATATACCTTATCTCCATGTCAACAGGTCTTTAGTGTAACAATGGATTACCAGTAAAAGAACTGTAGACAAGAATGGGTTCTACCTGACAAGGAGTTCGTAGAGAAACCCAAAGTCAACATGAGGGAGAGGCAAGGACATTAGAAGAATTTGAAATCTCTGGCACTAAAAGTACAACAAAAATTCAACACAGCTCAACTTCTAGCAAAATTAACACAAAACCTCACACTATCTGTCCTTATTATGTTACATCATGTCTGACTTTGAACAACAAAAATTATAATTTGTGCTGAAAGGCAAGAAAAATATAGTCAGAAGAGGCAAAACAAGCATTAGGTTCAGATTCAAATATCAGACAGATGTTGGATTTATCAGACAGAGAATTTAAAATAACTCTGATTAATATGTTAAGGACTCCAATGGAAAAAGTAGACAACATGCAAGAACATATGGGTAATATAAGCAGAAAGACAGACATTCTGAGGGCAAAAAGGAAATAGCAGAAATCAAAAACAGTGTAACAGTGTGATATCAGCAACACAGCAGAGTGAGCAGTTTTCCTTGTCTCTCCCCCTTTGAACTACAAGCAATTGGACATTCATTGGACAACAAAGGATATCCACACAGCATCTCAGGATGCCTGAGAGACGTATGCTGCTATACATCGGAAGGTGGACGGACTTCCCCCTGGGAGGAGGTGATGATAGGTGAAAACTCTCTGACCCCCAGACAGCCTAGTACCTGCAATCAAATTTCTACTGGCTGAAACTCTCATAGCATCGCCATGGCACCAAGGGCAGGCATGTGCACACATTGGCAGTGCAATGGTGGAAACGGGTGACTACAGCCCTAGCTAAGCCCCCCATGATTGGTCCTTAGCCCAGTGGGAAAATCCACAATCCCACAGCAGCCACAGGGAAAGCCTCTGTGCAGAATTAGGGGAGAGGCCCTGCTCAGCAATCACAAGGCTGGAAGGCCCTGGGGAAGATGAGGCACAGCTGGGTGAGCTAACCACAGACTGCAGTAGATACTCATAGCTCTGCTGCAGCCCATAGTGGACAAGTGAGATCTTGCGGGCCTTGACGGTGGCAGAGCTGCAAGTCTTGGTGAACCTACTCCCAGTCACTGTGAAAGACCATAACACTACTACAGACCCTAAGGAGGGAGTGTGTCTAGGCGGTCTGTGACATTCGGCACCAGCAACCTGTGGCCCCCTGATGAGTGTCACCACAGCTGATGAGAGACCCCACAGGGCCACTATGATCATGAGGAGGGCCCAGGTCTGGTCAGCAACAATTGACAGGGATCCTGGTTGGTACAGATTACACAGCTGCCTCCCCACCCCTCCAGTAGAAGCAAGTGGAAGCAGTAACTAAACTCTATCTCTATGTGGGGGCACAAATCCATGCCATTAAGCACTATAAAAAAATATATTAAATGTACAGAACAGAAGGACAATGTCAAGTACCCAGAAAACAACCTCAAAGACACTGAAATCTGTAACCTAAATGACAATGAATTCCAAATAACTATCATTAAAAAACTCAATGAGTTATAAGACAGATAGACAACTCAAAGAGTTCAGGAGCTATGTCACAAAAGAGCTTGATACTATAAAGAAGAAGCAATCAGAAATGTTGGAGATGAAGAACGCAATGGAGGAGATTATGAAAAATCTGGACTTTCTGAACAGTATGGTTGATAATATGGAAGACAGAATTAGCAATTTGGAGGATAGGAATATAGTAATTCTTCAGTTAGAGGAGGAGAGAGAACCAAGACTGAAAAGAAGTGAAGAAACTCTCTGAGAAATATCTGACTCAATTAGGAAATTCAACATAAGGATTACAGGTATCCAAGAGGGAGAAAAGAAGGAGAAGGGAGCAGAAAGCCTGTTAAAAGAAATAATGGCTGAGAACTTCTCAAACCTGGGGAGAGAGATGGAACTCCATGTGACAGAAGCTAACAGATCTACAAACTTTATCAATGTAAAAAAAATCAACCCCAAGGCATATTGTAGGGAAGCTTGAAAAAGTCAGTGACAAAGAGAAAATACTAAGGGCAACAATGCAGAAGAAAATAACCTACAAAGGAATCCCCATAAGGTTGTCAGCAGATTTCACAGTAGATAACTTACAGGCCAGAAGAGAGAGGAATGATATATTCAAAACTCTGAAGGACAAAAACTTGCAGCCAAGAATATTCTATCCATCGAAAATACCCTTCAAATATGATGGCGAAATAAACACTTTCCCAGATAAACAAAAGTTAAGGGAGTTCATTGCCACAAGACCTCCCCTACAAGAAATGCTCAGGAAGACCCTCACATCTGAAAAAACAAAACAAAACAAAACAAAAAAAAAAAAAAAGGAAAGGGTTACAGAACACAGAGCAAAGGAGATAAGTAGAAAGACAAAATCAGAAAGTTTCAGCTCTCCATCAGAACAGGTTAGCAAAGGCTAAGTATAACATTAAAGATAAAAGGAAGGGAAACACCAAGAATAATTATAATCTTGTCATTTTAACCACAAACTCACAACACAAGAAGGAAGAAAAAAACATCTGACAATAACAACAGAGAAGGAAAAGAGGAAAGGGATGGAACGGTTTAATGTAAGGAAATAAGAGGCTATCAGAAAATGCACTATCTCATCTATGAGATGTTTTATACAAACTACATGGTAACCACTAAACAAATCACTAGAATAAAGACAGAAATTACAAATAACAAGAAAGCCAATATAGAAAACTACCTACGTGAATCGGTAGTCCAAAAATCGTGGGACGAGAAACAAAGGAAATGCAAGAGAACCAAAAAACAAGTGATAAAATGGCAGCATTAGGCCCCCACATTTCAATAATCACTCTAAGTTGAAATGGATTGAACTCTCCAATCAAAAGACACAAAGTGGCAGGATGGATTAAAGAACAAGACCCAACAATATGCTGCCTCCAGGAAACACACCTCAGCCTCAAAGACAAACAGAGACTCAGAGTGAAGGGATGGAAGATGATACTCCAAGTTAATAATGAACATAAGAAAGCAGGTGTTGCCACACTTATAGCAGACAAAGTAGAATTCAAAGCAAAACAGATAAAGAGACAAAGAGGAGCAGTTTATAATGATAAAAGGGACACTCCACCAAGAAGACATAACACATAAATATATACACACCCAACACAGGAGCACCAAAGTATGTAAATCAACAATTAACAAAACTAAAAGAAGATATCAACAACAATACAATAATAGTATGGGACCTCAACACCCTACTAATGCCAATGGATAGATCATCCAGACAGAAAGTCAACAAGGAAATTATAGAATTAAATGAAAACCTAGACCAAATGTACTTAATAGATATATATAGAACTCTCCATCCAAAAACAGCAGGTTACACATTCTTCTCAAGTGTGTATGGAACATTCTCAAAGATAGACCATATCTTGGGAAACAAAGCAACCCTCAACAAATTCAAGAGGGTTGAAATAATATCAAGCATCTTTTCTGACCATCATGCTATGAAACTAGAAATCAACTACAATGATAAAGCTGGGAAAGGGGCAAAAATGTAGAGACTAAACAACATGCTACTGAACAAACAATGGATCATTGAAGAAATTAAAGAAGAAATCAAATATTATCAGGAGAGAAAAGAAAATGAAAACACGCCATACCAACTCATTTGGGATGCAGCAAAAGCTGTCTAAGAGGGAAATTCATTGCAATACAGGTTCACCTCAATAAACAAGAAAAAAATCTCAGATAAGCAATCTCAAATGAACCTAATAGAATTAGAAAAAGAAGAACAAACAAAGCCCAAAGTCAGTAGAAGGAGGGAAATAATAAAAATTAGAGCAGAAACAAATGAAATTGAAACAAAATAGATAGTAGAAAAGATCAATGAAACAAAGAGTTGATTCTATGAAAATATAAATAAAATTGACAAACCCTTAGTCAGGCTCACTAAGAAAAAAAGAGAGAAGATTCAAATAAATAAAATTAGAAATGAGAGAGGAGAAATCACAACGGATACCACAGAAATACAAAAGATCATAAGAGAATAGTTTGAAAAACTATATGCCAATAAATTGAACAATGTAGAAGAAATGGATAAATTCTTAGACTCTTACAACCTCCCAAAACTGAAGCAGGAAGAAATGGAGAATCTGAATAGACCAATCACAAGTAAAGAAATTGAAACAGTAATCAAGAACCTCCCAAAAAAGAAAAGTCCAGCACCAGGTGGCTTCTCTGGAGAATTTTACCAAACATTCGAAGGAGATTTAATACCTATTCTTCTCAAACTATCCCAGAAAACTCAGAAAGATGGAGCATTCCCTAATGCATTCTATGAAGCCAACATCACCCTGATCCCAAAACCAGACAAGGACAACACAAAGAAGGAAAACTATAGCCCAATATCACTGATGAACATGGATGTAAAAATCCTCAACAAAATTTTGGCAAACCTAATACATCAATACATTAAAAAGATTATAGGGGCTGGCCCCATGGCCGAGTGGTTAAGTTTCCGTGCTCTGCTGCAGGCGGCCCAGTGTTTCGTTGGTTCGAATCCTGGGCGCGGACATGGCACTGCTCATCAGACCACGCTGAGGCAGCGTCCCACATGCCTCAACTAGAAGGACCCACAACAAAGAATATACAACTATGTACCAGAAGGCTTTGGGGAGAAAAAGGAAAAAAGTAAAATCTTTAAAAAAAAATAAAAAAAAAAAGATTATAAACCATGATCAAGTGGGATTTATACCAGGGACACAGGGATGGTTCAACATCCACAACTCAATCAGTGTGATACACTACATTAACAAAATGAGAAACAAAAACCACATGATCATCTCAATAGATGCAGAGGAAACATTCAACAAGATCCAACATCCATTTATGATAAAAACTCTCAATAACATAGGTATAGAAGGAAAGTACCTCAACACAATAAAGACCATATATGACAAATCCACAGCCAACATCATACTCAATGGGCAAAAACTGAAAGCCATCCCTCTTAGAACAGGAACAAGACAAGGATGCCCACTCTCACCACTCTTTTTTGTTTTTTTTCAAAGATTTTATTTTTTTCCTTCTCCTCCCCAAAGCCCCCCCGGTACATAGTTGTATATTCTTCGTTGTGGGTCCTTCTAGTTGTGGCATGTGGGATGCTGCCCCAGCGTGGCTTGATGAGCAGTGCCATGTCCACACCCAGGATTCAAACCAACGAAACACTGGGCCACCTGCAGTGGAGTGTGCGAACTTAACCACTCAGCCACGGGGCCAGCCCCTCCCACCACTCTTATTCAACATAGTACTGGAGGTTTTGGCCAGAGCAATTTGGCAGGAAAAAGAAGTAAAAGGAGTTCAAATAGGCAAAGAAGATGTGAAACTCTCACTGTTTGCAGATGACATGATCTTATATAGAGAAAACCTCAAGGAATCCATTGGAAAACTACTAGAAATAATCAACTACAGCAAAGTTGCAGGGCATAAAATCAACATACATAAATCAGTAGCATTTCTATACTTTAACAATGAACTAACGGAAAAAGAACTGAAGAACACAATCCCATTCACAATAACAGCAAAAGAATAAAATACCTTCAGGTAAATTTAACCAATGAAGTGAAAGACCTATACAACGAAAACCATAAGACTTTCCTGAAAGAAATTGATGACAACATAAAGAGATGGAAAGACATTCCATGCACTTGGATTGGAAAAATAAACATAGTTAAAATGTCCATACTACCTAAAGCAATCTACACATTCAATGCTGTCCCAATCAGAGTCCCAATGACATTCTTTACAGAAATAGAACAAAGAATCCTCAAATTCATATGGGGCAACAAAGACCCTGAATTGATAATGCAATCCTGAGAAAAAAGAACAAAGCTAGTGGCATTACAATCTCTGACTTCTAAACATACTACAAAGCTACAGTAATCAAAACAGCATGGTACGGGTACAAAAACAGGCACAGAGATCAATGGAACAGAATAGAAAGCCCAGCATTAAAAGCACAGAGCTATCGATGGCTGATCTTCGACAAAGGAGCTGAGGGTCTACAATGAAGAAAAGAAAGTCTCTGCAACAAATGCTGCTTGGAAAACTGGAAAGCCACATGTAAAAGAATGAAAATTGACCATTCTTTTTCACCATTCATGAAAATAAACTCAAAATGGATCAAAGACCTAAAGATTAGACCTGAAACCATAAGGCTTCTGGAAGAAAATATAGGCAGTAGACTCTCTGATATTGGTATCAAAAGGATCTTTTCAGACACCATGTCTTCTCAGACAAGGGAAACAATAGAAAGAATAAACAAATGGGACTTCATCATACTAAAGAGCTTCTTCAAGGCAAGGGAAAACAGGATTGAAACAAAAAAAAACAATCCACTAATTGGGAAAAAAATTTACAAGTTATATATCCGACAAAGGGTTAATCTCTATAATATATAAAGAACTCACACAGCTCAACAACAAAAAATCAAACAACCTGATCAAAAAATGGGCAGAAGACATGAACAGACATTTCTCCAAAAAAGATACAGATGGCAATAGGAACATGAAAAGATGCTCATCACCACTGATCATCAGGGAAATGCAAATCAAAACTACACTAAGATATCACCTTATACCTGTTAGAATGGCAAAAATAACCCACACAAAAAGTGACCAATGTTGGAGAGGTTGTGGAGAAAAAGGAACCCTCATACACTGCTGGTGGGAATGCAACCTTGTGCACCCACTTTGGAAAACAGTATGGAGATGTTCAAAAAAATTAAAAATAGAAATACCATATGACCCAGCCATCCCACTACTGGGTATCTATCCAAAGAACTTGAAATCAGCATTTCCAAAAGTCCCATGCACCCCTATGTTCATTGCAGCATTATTTACAATAGCCACTATGTGGAAGAAATATATATATATATATAATGGAATACTACTCAGCCATAAAAAAGGATAAAATCGTCCCATTCACAACATGGATGGACCTTGAGGGTATTATGTTAAGCAAAATAAGCCAGATAGAGAAAGATGAACTCTGTGTGACTCCGCTCATAGTTGGAAGTTAAACATGTAGACAAAGAGAACTGATTGGTGGTTACCAGGGGAAAGAGGAGGTGGGGGGTGAGCACAAAGGGTAGAGTGGTGCGCCTACAACATGACTGACAATAATGTACAACTGAAATTTCACAAGCTTGTAAACTATCATAATCTTAATAAAAAATAAAAAAAACCAGTGTAACAAAAATACTTTTGATTAAGTCATCTGTAGATCGGATATGAGTGAGGAAACAAAAAATGAATTTTAATAACAAAAACAAATAAAAACTTCCTATATTGAAATGAAAAGAGAAAAAATGAAAAAAATCAGAACAGAACATCCAAGAACTATAGGATAATTTCAAAGGTCCAGCATGTGCATAACTAAACTATCAAAAGGAGAAGATAGTGGAACAGAAAAATTATTTGAAGTAGTCATGTTAGAAAACTTCTAAAATTAATAACATAAACCAAACTACAGATCCAGGAAGCTTAGCAAACACCCAGTGGTGAAATCCCTAAATATCTATACCTAGGCATATCATATTTAAAATTCAGAAAACCAAAGACAAAGAGAAATCCTGAAAAAAAGACTAAAAATCCCACCGTATCTATAGAGGCAAAGGGTAAGAATTAAAGCAGACTTTTTGTCAGAAACCGTGTGGGCAAAAGTTAATAGAGTAAAACATTTAAAGTGGTAAAAGAAACAAACCAAAAAAGCCACATAGTATTCTATATACAGTGAAAGTGTTCCTTAAAAATGAAGGAGAAATAAAGCCTTTCTCAAACAAAGACTGAGGAAAATCCATCGGTAGCAAATCTTCCATACAAGAAATAACTCCTTCAAAGAGAAGAAAAATTATATATACCAGAAACTTAGATCTACATAAAGAAATGAAAAAGTATAAGAAAAGCTATAAGTGAAAGTATAATTAAATCTTTAATTTTCTTATTAATTTACATAAAATATGATCACAAAAATAAAACAGTAACAGTGTATTTACTAATTATATCGTGTGGAAAAGTGGAATGACTGACAGCAATATCATAAAGGATGGGAAAGACGAAATGAGAATATTCTGTTATAGAGTACCCACAGTACACATAAAGTGGAAGGAGCTTGTATGAAGATGGATTTAGAAAAGTTAAAACATACATTGCAAATTCAGTCAGTATTATAATATTTCTGGTTTGTTACTACACTTTTTATTTCATGTAGAGCTTAAACATCAAATGCATAACATAAATGAATTTAAGTTATTGGGCACACATACATAAAGATGTTATTTTTGAAAACAGTAATGTAAAAGAGCGATAGAGTTGTATAGGAGCAGATTTTGTGTACCCTACTTAAGTTAGTATAAATCCAATTTGATTGTTATAAATTTAATGTGGTAACTATAAACCAAATAGATCTAACAGACATACAGAACACTCCACTCCACAACACAGACTACACATTCTTCTCAAGTGCACAGTAACCATCTACAGGATAAAACATAAGTTAAGAGACAAAATAAGTCCCAATTAATTTAAAAATAATAAAATCATATAAATTATATTCAATGACAATGGAATGAAGCCAGATATTAATAACAGAGGGAAAACTGGAAAATTTGCAAGTATACAGAAATTAAACAACATACTCAAACAATCAATGTGTCAAAGAAGAAAGTACAAGGTGAATTAGACAATTCTTGGAGATAAATGAAGACAAAAGCACAACATACCAAAACGTATGGGATGCGTCAAAGACAGTGTTCAGGAGGACATTTATAGACACCAATGCCTACATTTAAAAAGGAAAAAAAATTTAAATCAATAACCTAAGTTTACACTTTCAGGAGCTAGAAAAAGAAGAGAAACCTAAACCTAAAGTGGAGAGAAGGAAAGGAGTAGTAAAAATTAAAGTGGAAACAAATAAAAGAATAGAAAAACAATAGAGAAAAATCAACCACACCAAATTGTTTGTTGTTTGAAAAATCAACAAAATGGACAAATCTTTAGTTAGACTGAAAAAGAAAAAAAGAAAGAACATATAAATAACTAAAATCAGAAATAAAGGAGATCATATTACTAATAACTATATAGAAATAAATAGTATTAAAGTACACCATGAACAAGTATACACCCACACATTAGGTAATTTGGATGAAATGCACACATTCTTACAAAACACAAAATTACCTAAACTGACTCAAGAAGAAATATAAAATCCCTGCAGAACTGTAATAAGTAAAGAGATTGAATTGGTAATCAAAAATCTTCCAGTCAAAAATATTCCAGGACCAGATGCCTTCTCCCATGAATTCTACGAAATATTTAAAGATTAAAGAAGAGTTAACACCAAACTTCTCAAATTCTTCCAAAAAATACAAGAGGAGAAAATACTTCTTAATTCAGTCTATGAGACCAGCATTATCCTGACAGCAAAGCCAGATGAAGACATTACAAGAAAAGACAACTATCCACCAACATCCCTTATAAATGTAGATGTAAAAATCCTCAACCAAACACAAGCAAATCATGTCTAGCAGCCTACCGAAAGGATTAAACATCATGAGCAAGTGGGATTTATCCGAGAAATACAAGAGTAGTTCAACAAATAAAAACTGATCACTGTAAAATTTATTAATAGAATGAAGGGAAAAAACACATAGTCATTCCAATTGTTAGAGAAAAGACACTTAACAAATTCCCACACACCTTCATGATAAACATTTTCAGAAAAAATAGGAAAAGATGGAAACTTTCTCAACATGATAAAGAGTATTTAGAAAAAGAGCAAAAAACAAAAACCTAGTTAACATCAAACTCACTGGCAAAATACTGGAAGATTTCTCTGAGATCAGGAATGAGACAAGAAGCTAATTTTCATCATTGAAATTCAACATTGTTCTAGAACCGTTAACCAGAGAAATTAGATTTTAAAAAAAAGTGTAGGGGTGAGAGGGAGCATCTAAGCTGGGAAGGAAAAAATAAAATTGTCTCCATTCATAGATGACATGATCCTATATACAGAAATTTCAGAAAAAAAGCTACTAGAACTAATAAGAAAATTCAAAAAGTTGCAGGGTACAAGATCAAGCTGGAAAATCAGTTTTGTTTCTATACAGCAGCAATGAGCTATTAAAAATGGAAATTAGGAAAGCAATTTTCAATATTATCTAAAAGAATAAATTATCTGGGAATAAGTTTAACTAAAGTTATAAAAGACTTTTACACTGAAAATTACAAAACATTGCAGATAGAAAATAAGTAATTAAATAAATGGCAATGCATGTCATACTTATACATAAGATGATGCAATATTAAGATGTCAATATTTTCCAAAGTATCTGCGAATTCAATGCCATCCTTATCAAAACTCCAATGACATTTTACATAAATGGAGAAACCAAACTTCAAAGTCGTATGAAATTGCAAGGGGCTCAAAATAGACAAGACAATATTAAAAACGAATAATAAAGTTGAAGGACTTATACTTCCTGTTTTCAAAATATATTATAAAACTACAGTAATCAAAGCAGCAAAAGGACAAAATTATGGACCAATAGTATCAAAGTGATAGTCCAGGAATAAACTCAACCACTTATGGGAAATTAAATTTTATTAAGATGGCTCAATGCATTCAATTGAGAAAGAATAATCTTTTTAGTAGATGCTTCTGGGTTTTCACATCCAAAAGAATGAAGTTGGACCCCTCCTTCACATTGTATACAAAAATTACCAGAAAAAATTTCAAAAACCTAAATATGAGATAAAACATAAAACTCTTAGAAGAAGGCTTGTGGGTAAATTTTCATTATTTTGGAGGTGGCTATGGATTCTTACATATGGCACTAAAGCATGAGCAACAAAAGAAAAAATAGATAATTTGGGCTTTGTCAAAATTAAAAACTTTTTTTGGCATCAAAGTACATTAGCAAGAAAGTGAAAAAGACTACAAAATGAGAGAAAATATTTTCAAATCACATATGTGATAAGAGATTAATATCAGGAATATGCAAAGAATTCTTAAATTTCAAACAAAACCAAACAGCTTGATTAAAAATAGGCAAACAAACTTGAAAAGATAGTTCTCCAAGGAAGATATGCAAATGCAAATAAGCACATGGAAAGATACCCAACCTCCCTCATCACTAGAGAAATACAAATCAAAGCCACAAGGAGCCACTTCATATCTACTAAAATGGCTATCATTCAAAAAATGTAAAATAATTATATTAGTTGGCCAGGGCTACGATAACAAAATACCATAGACTGGGTGGGTTAAATAATAGAAATGTATCTTCTCATAGTTCTGGAGGTTGGGAATTCCAAGATCAAGATGCAAACAAGATAGGTTTCATTGGGAAGTCTTTTCTCTTGACTTATCATTTGTCACCATCTCATTGTGTGCTTTCATGACCTCATCGTGTGTGCAAGGACAGAGAGAATTCACTTGTGTCTCTAATGAGAATGCTAATCCTATTGCATCAGGGCTCCACCCTTATGACCTTAGTTAATATTAATTATTTCCTTAAAGTCACCATCTCCAAATACAGCAACTGTGGATCAGGGTTTCAACATATAAACTTGGGGGGATACAAACCTTCAGTCCATAGCATTCTGCCCCTGATCCCTCTAAATTCATGACCTTCTCACATACAAAATACATTAATGCCACCCCAACACTCTCAAAAGTCATAATTTTCCAGTAAGCTTTAAAGTCCAAAGTCTTATATAAATATAATATAAATCAGATGTGGGTGAGACTCAAGGTACAATTCATCATCCAGAAACTTTCCTCTTCAGCTGTTAACCTGTGAAACCAGAGAAGCTATGTGTTTCCAAAATATAATGGGAGGACAAGCAGAGAATAAACAGTCTCAATTGAAAAGGAGAAATGGCAAGGAAGAAAGGGGTGATGAGTGCCAAACAAGTCTAAAACATATGAAGACAAACTTCTTTAGACTTTAAGGCTTAAGAATATTCCTCTTTGGCTCGATGACCTACTTTCTGCACCCACTGGGACAGTGAACCTGCCTTCAAAGCTCTGCTGGGAAGGAGTGCTGTTCCTGCAGTTCTGCTTTGTGGGGGTGCCACCCCAAGTCTCTGAGTGGTAGCAGCCTGGCCTATTAAAACTCAGTTATAGCCTCATCCTTTAAACTGAGGAGGAGGCAGACCTGATGATATATGAATTGCTTTCAGGTGCATTTTTTCTTTTTCTTGCAGTATAAGGCATGTTTGCAACTAGATAGTTCTATGATCCTGTCCTTTGGGAGCCAAAAAGTCCCACAGCCTTCCTTCCTTCTGTCCTGTCTCCATCCCCTCCAGTTCAAGCGGCAGTGTTTCTGCTTATATAATCCTATAATCTGTTTACTGAGTTATAGTCCACTCACTCCGCTGGTATTCTCTTCAGTATAAGCTTTGTCACTTTTTTACGTATGGACAGGATTAGAATTTTCTGTCTTCAAGTTCTGTTTCCTTTTTGCTTAACAATTGCTTCTTCAATTCATCTTTCTCCTCTCACATTTAACTACAGGTAGTCAGAAGAAACCAAGCTCCTCCTTCAACACTATTCTTAAAAGTCTCCTCAGCTAAATATCCAGTTTCAGCTATTCCAAGTTCTACCTTCCACAAAATACTAGAATATAATTCAGCCATGTTCTTTGCCCCTTTACAGCAATCATTGCCTTTCCTCCAGTTTTCAATAAACTGTTTCTCATTTCCTTTGGATATTTCATCCATTTTTCTACCAACAGTCCCTTCACAACAATCTAGGGTTTTTCTAGCAAAAAGTTTTTCAGCCTGTACGCATTACCTATTTCCAAAGCTGCTTTCATATTTTTAGATTTTTGTTACAGCACTACTACCAGTGCCAAAACTTGTATCACTTTGCTAGGGCTGCCATAATAAGTATCACAGACTGAGTGGCTTAAATATCAGAAATTTATTTTCTCACAGTTCTAGAGGCTGGGAAATAAAAGATCAAGGAGCCAGCAAGATGAGATTCTTTCTGAGGTCTCTTCTCTTGGCTTATAGGTGGTTGCTATCTAACTATGTGCTCATCTGACCTTTTCTTCATGTGTGTGTGTGTGTGTTTGTGCGTGCATGTGTGGATAGAGAGAGAGAAGGAGAGAGAGAGGGCAAGTGCTCTCTGGCGTCTCTTCTGATAAGTGCGTTAATCCTATGCTTCAGTGCCCCACTTTTATGACCTCATTTAACCTTAACTACTTCCGTAAAGGTCATATCTTCAAACAAAGTCACACTATGAGTTAGGGCTTCAACATATGAATTTGAGAGGGACACAAACATTCAGTCTGTAACAACAAGTACTGTCAAGAATATGGAGAAATTAGGACACTTGTACATTGCTGTGCAGCTGCTGTGGAAAAGAGTTTGGCATCTCTTCAAAAGGCTAAAAAAATTACTGTATGACCTTGCATTTCCTCTCCTAGGTGTATATCCAAAGGAACTGAAAGCTGGGATTTGAACTAATTATATGCTAGTGTATATTGCTGCATAACTCATCATAGCCAAAAGGTGGAAACAATCCAGCTGTACATCAACAGTTGAATGTATAAACCAAATGTGGAATACTCACACAACTGAATATTATTCAGCCATAAAAAGGGATAAAGTTCTGATACATGCTACAGCATGGACAAATCTTGAAAACATTATGCTAAATGAAGTATGCCAGACACAAAAAGACAATCATATGATTCCACTTATATGAAATATCTAGGATAGGCAAATTCATAGAGACAGAAAGTAGGTGGAAGGTTTCCAGGATTTGGGGGTCTGGAGATGAAGAGCTATTGCTTAATGGTTATAGGGCTTCTGTTTCAGTGATAAAGATGTTTTGCAAATAAATAATGAGGACAGTTGCACAACACTGTGAATGTAATTAGTGCCACTGAACTGTACACATTCAAAAGTTAAAATGTCAAATTTAGTGTTGTAAATATTACACCCAAACTTAAAATAATCAATAATGTAATACACCAAACATTTCATTGACATGTATACTTTAAATGGCTGAATTGTATGGTATATGAATTATATTTCAATAAAGCTGCAAAAAAAAGAGATTAAAAAGGCACGCTACAGACTAGTAGAAAATATTTGTAGAATATCTGATGAAGTTGTTATTATATTCAAAAGATATACAAAGAAAACTTACAATTCAACAATAAGAAAATAAACATTTGAATTAAAAACATGTAAATTAAACAAAAATCTGAACAGCCATCTCACCAAAGAAGCTATATTGATGGCAAATAAGAATATGAGAAGATGCTCTATAACTTATCTTTAAGGAATTAAATATTAGAACAACTATAGCATATCATTATACAAGTATTAGAAAAACTAAAATCCAAAATTCTGACAATACTAATTGCTGGTAAGAATTTAGAGCATAAAGAACTCTCATTCTTTTCTCATGAGAATACAAAAAAGTCCAGCCATGTTGAAAGGAAATTTGGCAGTTTCTTACAAAGCTAAACATAGTCTTAGCATATAATCCAACAATCATGCTTTTAGCTATTTACCCAATTAAACTGAAAACTTATGACCACACAATAACTTGCAGACACATGTTTATAATAGACATTCAGAATCAGTAAATCTGGAAACAACCAACATGTCTTTAAATAGGTATGTGGATAAACAAACTGTGGTACATCCACAAATGGAATATTTTGAGCAATTAAAAATATAAGCTATCAAGCTACAAAAAGACATAGAAGAAATTTAAATGCATATTGCTAAGAAAAGAAAAGATTCTGACAAGACTATATAAAGCATGATTCCAATTTATGTGACATTCTGGAAAAGGCAAAACTGTTGTTATGGTGAAAGAATCAGTGATTCCCAGGGGTTCGGGAACAGAAAGTGTTGAGTTATCAGAGCATGGAGGATTTTTTAGCGAAGTAAAACTATTCTATAGGATACTGTAATGGTGAATATTTGACATAATTCGTTTGTCACACTCATAGAACTTTAAAGTACAAAGAGTAAACTTTAATGTACTCAAATTAAATATATATATATATTATTTATATAAGAGGATCCCATGTGGAATCTGAATTTTACGAAACAATCTAACCATATTATATGCAACAAATTCACTAATTCAGTAAGAAAATTGATAAGAAAAAATGTGCTGATGTAAGTAATGTTGGAAATAAGTAGTCTGTAAGACTAAAGGTGAAAGAAACAGTACATAAGCATTGTACTGTAGATAAGAAAATTATTTCCTGTGGGGAAATATTTGTATATTAAAATATATAACCAAAATACACAGAAGTCAGGAGGCGATTAAATTGAGTTAGAGAATACTAAGGCTCTCTTATTATTTGGAATGTGGTAAATATCTTAATATATATTATATATTAAGTTTTGATTATTCAAACATTCTTGTAATATCTAGTGAATCCACTATAAAATAGTAAAGTGATTTTAAAATATAACTACCAAACTAACAGAGGAGAAAACAGAATAGTTAAAAATACTAATAAAAAACAAAGCAATAAAAAAGACAAAAGAATATAGAACAGAAGGATCGAAAAGCAAACAAACAGCAAGATAATAGATCAAAAGCCAAATACATCAGTACTTATACTAAGTGTAGTCAAGCTAAATGCTCCAATTAACAGAAAAAACAAGTCAGATTGAATAAAATAAATAATCAAGGAAGCAAGCAATACGCAACTACAACAAATATGCTATTAGAGACACACTACAAATATAAGAATTCACAAATGTTAAAAGTAAAGGAGTTGAAAAAAGACACTTCACATAAACAATATATAAATAGTTGATAATAATATAGAAACATTAAACTTTAAAGCAAGAACTTGATACACTATAAAAGGAGAACATTTTATAATAATAAAAGGAACAATCCAACAAGAAGATAAAAAATTCTAAAATTGTTTCTTTCTAATAATCGTCTTTAAATAAATAAAGCAAAAAATAGAAATACAAGAAGACACTAATCTGTAAGCAGAGGGGGAGATATTGATAAACATCGCTCACTAACAGAGATAACAAGCAGTCAAAATATTTTAAATGTGTAAGATTTTAACAATATGATTAGCACTGAACAATGCAAATTCTGTTTCAGTATGTATGCAACATTTAACAAAATTAAGTTCATGCTAGACTACTAGGTAAGTCATATATTAAAAAGGCATTAAATCATACAGAATATATTCTCATAATTGAATTTAACTAGAAATGAGTTACAAAAATGTCACTAGAGCCACCCCTCACTCTACTTTTGGAAATTAGTCAATAGATCTCTAAATACCTCATGGATCAACGAAAAAAACTACAATGGAAAATTAGATAATATTTTGATATGAGTAATAGTGAAAATATGAGATAAAATGTGTGAGCCGCACCTAAAAGTGTTCTTAGAGGGAAATCTATAAACTGAAAAATAAGACTGAAAATCAATTAACTAAATATTCCAAGAAATTAGTGAAAGAATAGTAAATTAAACCCAAAGAAATTAGAACAATAAAAAAGGTAAGGATGACAGCAGAAACTAGCTAAACAGAATACAGTGTGTTAAATCAAAAGTTTGCTCTTTGAAAGGAGTAATACATCAGTCAAATACTTATAAAACCTATCAAGTAATAAAGAACAAAAGAACAAATAACTAATATCAGAGAAAAAGGGGATCTCATTATAAATCCTAGAGACAATAACCAGGTACTGAGAATATTGTGAAAATGATATTCTTTTCAAAAAACAAAACTCAAGGTGGAGATAGCTTCTAAATATGTAAGTCTTCAAAACTCTTCCAAATATTTTTTTTAAAATTAATCTTACATAAAACATTTCAGAAACTAGGAAAAAAAGGAAAAAATTCTCAATTGATTTTATGAGGACAGCAAAATCATGATCTGAGAATCTAACAAAGAAATTATAGGAAAATAAAATTCTAAAAGTCTTTTTCTTATGAAAAACTGTAAGTAAGAAAGTAGTAATCCCAATTCACTAATATTTAAAATAATAACACATCATGGCCAAGTTGGGTTTATCTTAGGTGTAAAAAGTTGGTTTAACATTTGAAAATAGATCAGTATATTAACTAAATCATAGAAACAAATCATATATCACCTCAAATTATGCAAAAAAAATTTAATAAAATTAAAAAACAATTTAAATTAGATATAAAAAGTTTTACCAAAACTAGAATAAAACAGCAATTTCTTTATTTGATAACGAATTTCTACAAAGGAACAAATGTACAGTAAACATCATAATTAATGATAAACTACTGATCAGAAACAAAATGACATGGTTTCTATGATCGCCACTTCTACTAAACAGTTCACTGAAATTCCTAGATGTTGAAACAAGAGAAGAAGAAATAAATATATAAAGACTGGAAAGGAAAAAATCAAACTGTTATTAACCTGAGATGCGAAAAATTCAGGATAGCAAGAAAATGGGCCATTTGAAATATTAGAGTAAATTGGATGTCTTTTAGTCTAGATATTATATATTAAAATGGAGCTCTTCCACCCTCCCACAGTTGTCAAAGAATATATTGCTCCAGAGGGAGAGCATTATATGAGCAAAGACAAGATTAGCAAGGAATATTGAAAGTGACAATGGTTTATTTCTTCCAGATGACAAATACACGGCAAACCTGTGTCCTTAACACCTATACATGTAGACTATATGTCTAGCTAGATATAAAATAGTCAAGAATTGTAAAATGTGTGCTGAAAATTACCAGTCTGTTGGGAAGTATGTCTTCTCTGAATTTTCAACTTTTGCATCTCAGTGCATCTTTTCATTTACTCTTGTCTCAGTTTGTATCTCAGTTGCAAATTTTGCATGATATCAATGAGGAGGAAGTAAAAAGTATCATGTTTACTTTCTTCAAATCAACTTAAATTGCTGAGTAAGAGGAATATACATTCGAATAAGTGATAGTTTTATATTTTCTAAAATATTTATTCAAATATGTAAGAGAAATATTTTCATTAACTTTACCCAAAAGATTATAATATTCTCTAAATTCATATTCGTTTTTACTTGCTCTCAAATCTCTGACACTTTATCGCTACCCAAACTTTTATCTGCTCACTTATTCATTCTGGCATGAACTAATTAAATCTGGAATAATTAATATGAATATGTATTCATCTTACTGTAAATAATGCATCATCAACAATTATTAATTCATCTCTTTAGGACTTAGAGTTAATGTGATATAAACTTTCTTTTCTTCTTCCTGTTAATTTTCACTGAACTCTGTCTCATTACAGCAATTAGTAATGTTTATTTATGAGTACATGAATTAATTGAAAAAATCCATCTCATTAAAAGATGGATTTCATTTAAAAGTTTACTTTTTATGTTTAATAGTTATTAATGCAAATCTGTAGTATAATGTTTTAATCAATTGTGTACTATTAATAATTGTAATGATAGCCTAATCCAGAAAGAAAAAAATGCTTAATGCTTTTTCATCACAAGAAATACAAACATCTACATTTAAATATATAGACACATTTTTAAATATATAGAAATATAGAGATGCATAAAAAGGTGATAAGTAAACGATTTTAAATGATGAAAATATACTACATTAAGATTAAAGTCTATGAAAATATAAGGAAAATACAAGGTTAAGGAGAAAAGGAAACACTATGAAATTTATGGCTTTTGAAAAAGCTTTTCATTTTTACGTGAGTGGTCATAGTTGTCTAATTGTTATGGGTTACTATTCCACTGTATACATTTAAAAGCCACATAAAAACTTTATTAGTATGTATACATTTATTAACTTTATTAGTATGTATACATTTAAAAGCCACATAAAAACTTTATTAGTGTTAGTATGTCAAAACATCATCATACATACCATTTATGACTAAAATATTTAAACATGAGGAAAATATTTTAAATCAGCTTAAAATTTGAAAAGATATTCCTATTTTTCACATTTTATTTGGAAGGTGTTAGAGCAAACACGTTAAAAACTCACTGGGCTAGATGACTTATCTAGTTTACTTTCCAGAAAACTTATTCTAGCTCAATTTTAAGATTAAGTCTGTGAAACCAGTGAGGAAGGAATGAGGAAGCAATTAGTGCAAGTCCAAACAGCAAATACCCAGGAAACAGGGAGATCTGGCCCAAAACTTCTGGGCAAACCCCCAGAAATAAAAGGCATTTAGCCCTGAACCCAAGAACTCTAGGTAGTAGATGTCCTACACTGTGTCCACTAGACTGGCTGGTCGCAAAGGAGAGTGTGGTGGGGAGCTGAAGCTGGGCTGACTTTGGAGTGGGCTCAGTCTGTTGAGATCCACCCAAGCCTTGCAGCTGTGAAGTTCCTGGAGAACTTCTCAGTCTCGACCAATTCTTCCAATGTCCTGGACTCACTTTTCCTCCTTCTGGAGATTAAGACTCTCATCTTGCTCCACTTACCTCTAATAATATCATAGCCCTCTCAACTCCTTACGTTTTTCCAGCTCTAAGAGTGAACAATGAGAGGAATACAGTCCCTCCAGCTCCACTCGTCCTAGCTCTCCAGAAGCCTGGCCTTAAACAGCCAACCATAACTCTCCTGTTAGCCCACAAGTCTTTGGGGTACAGCATAACTATAAGACACATAATAAGACATATATACCCATGGCTATGGTATAACTGGGCTATACTCAGGTACTCCCTCATCACAAGTGGGCTATTTTTCTCTTAGAATTTCTCAAGATTAGTTGATTCCTATCTCATAGGATCCCAGAGACAAACAGAACAACATCCATCAAGGCATTTGCTCCCAGAATGTGTAAAGGACCAAAGGAGGTTGCATTTTAATGTCAGTTTCATCAATACAGCCTTTTTCCTTGCTTGCAGTGCCACAGTTCTCTCAGATACTTTCCTTTATCTGGCGACAGTAAAAATGCCTCTCACCTTCCAAACCCAACTTATGCAGAGCTTCCATCCTGGGAAGCTAACTCTGATGATCACCTTCCTAGTACTCTCTAGTACCCAGCCTATACAACCATTATTATAATTATCATATTTTAAAATTCTGTGTTCCTGTCCATCTCCTTTATCTTGAGTCTTCATTTACCATAGGATAGGAAAAGAAGGTATTCCCTCCCAAAGATGCTTGTCAATTCGTCCTTCTTCTCAAAGTGTTAAAATTTCCTAAACATGTCCTAAAGGGTATATATAATCAAAGTGTTTGAAGAACACAGAGGCAGTTTGTCTACTATGCTCAAAATTTAATCTAACTATATATCTAGTTCAAAGCTTTGAGGTCAGAGAAAGAAGGAGTTGGGGACAAATCCATGGAAGTCCTGATAAGTGCCTGGGTTTGTATATCAGATGCTGTCCATAGGTCATTGCATTTAAACCTCATAACAAACTTATCAGATAGCGATTATAAACACCATCTGACAGATTTATATAACTGAAGTTCGAGGCTGACTTACACAGGGTAACACAAAGACTACATAGTATGTCCAATATTTAACACAACTCTTTTCATTATGCCAAGAGAGTAATGTGGGATTCATTACTTTGCCAGGGGGGAAAAAAAAGTAATTTTAAGAAGTTTAGGCATTCTAAGTGTCCAGGTATGCTAAGTGACATCAATTCAGTGACTGCAACTCTGCATTTGATTTGGCAGTTCACAAAGTTTTTAATTCATTTTAAATAAAATCATCTTGTTAGCAATGAGAAGGGCTGGAAAATTATAAATACAATACTTTTTCCTTGGAGCACTTTTTATTGTACATGACAAAGAAAAATCTTTAAAATAATTTAAAAATATATCATCCTCAAATTTTCACTCTTCTTTGATACACTGATTTCCATTTCTTTCTATAAAGCCACTGACTTTAATTTATCACATTTATTCTTTCAGTACTCTTCAGTGGCAGATATTCCTAAGACCCTGTAGAAACATTTTTTTAAACTCTCACAGAATATAGCTATAGAAGATAGCTACCAAGGATTTTCTTTGAAGAATTTATGAAGTCAAATTTAGAGTTTTACCAATTCTTACTTAAATTGTTTCTGATTCTCTACGTAGTGACCATTGATAGAATCACATTTCAAGTTTAATTAATACTAATAAAACCATCATGTATTTGTAGAGATATTCCATAAAGACATGCTTTAAACACATTGGAGTCGGGATAAATTGATCCATCACCATATATACACGTTTATATATATATATATATTTTTGGTAGGAATCATGTGGGCAGTCCTGCTGTAAAAGTGGTCCGAGTGGTCCCTCTATTATTGCCTCTATTCTCCAGTTAAATTGTTACCTGAAACACTCAGCTTTCACTTTTTCCCCACTGAAATAATTTATCTTCTAGTCTTTTGTTTAGAATCTCTTATGGTACCGAGACACATTGCAACATAATCCATCCATTGATATCTCTGTCTTCTCCATTACGAAGAGAAATTTTGAGAAAAAGGACAGTCTCTGATTCATTTTATTGTTCTAGTACCTTGGATGATTATAGGTGCATGAATGAGTTCCATTAAATTCTGAAAGAATAAATGACAGCTCAGGGTTTTTGGTCTCACTAACTCCATCTATTCCCCTTCTCACTCGTGTTCCTTCTGAAAAGGGAGTGTTTTTTAATCTAATAGCCCTTGGAAGCTAGCTACGGAAAGCAATGCTTATTGGAAAGTAGAAAGCTTGTCTCAATGATGACGCTACTGGAAAATAAACACTTTGTATGAGTCTCTAGACTCTGCATGTATGTGATGAGTTAGTAGGCGTTCTGTTCATTGGCTTGCCTTTCTGGACATTTTGGGCATAATGGTGGGATCACAGAATAAAATGAATCATAGAAAAGAACTAGAAAAGACTTTAAAAGTGTTCCTAGGTAACATCTTTGTTTTATAAAATATCAAGGACCATTAATTCACCAAATACCCATTTCACTAATTCACTAAATCTCCCTGTGATACCTCATTTCTCTGGAAAACAATAGTGTATAAAGCCTTCTGCCTTTGCATTTCTCCAGCGTAAATGATCCATAAACCACTCATGTTTAGCCGCCATATCTCCCAGCTCCCACCTGGCCCGTTGACCTCAAGCACTACCAAGAAATAATTGGCTCCAATTATGTTGGAGGATACTAAAGTGTGCATGTGAAACACGGTCTTGGAGTGCTGTATTTTCTGTAAGCCTTCTAATGGGATTTGGGCTTCTGTCTCCAAATCAATACATTCCTTTTACCACACCACATTCTCAAGTGTGAGGCACATAAAGAAGCTGTTCTGCATCCGTCATATAAAGTTAATATAAACAGAATGGGAAACAAATACGAAAAGGCAAAAAGGCAAGGGGAAAAGACTTTTGCCAGAGACATGTAATTGATTTTATTAAACACTGAGCATCTAAATTAGAATCCACTCAACAAATTAATATATGAGGAGATCTAATAAATAAAATGGAGCAATAATAAATGAAATTATAACTTCAAAAAGTATGTGAGGAAACCACTTTGTATTTCTGTCTAAATGTACAGAAGTTTTGTTTCACATACTAAATTTGCTGCAAGAAAATAGGATAGAATATAACTGTAAGACAAAAGGGAAATGTACCGAATGTACTACACTGGCCAGAAAATGAAAAGAATAATGAAAGTGGATCAATTTTTAGTCTGGGGAAAAATAAAACAACAGAGATAATGGTTGCCGAGGTATTGGGGTAAATGCTGATTAAACAAAGAATAGTATACATTAAATTTTTCATTTAGACCAGGAGATTGACACCATGTTTTCTTTTTCTTTCTGCTTTTGCTCTTAAATATTGTGAAGCCACACGAATGAGAAGGACCCATGGAAGAATGCTGACTCCTTGGGCAAACAGTTCTCCTGCCCAAAAGAAAGTGAAACTAAATTCTGAAGTGTGGTTGTCCTCAGGATAAACACTATCGAATTTCCTCAGGTGGGTTGGCACTCCTAGAGCTCTCTATAAAATGCAGAGGGCCTGTTCACAATTGATGCTTACTCAAGTTTGGTTGTAAAGCACCTGATAGGAATAGTACTACTTGTGGAAATGTACTATGAAGCATTTGGCCTACAGGTACAATTTGATGACTAGAAAGGATGACTTTTACAAATTCATTTAGTTAATAAATATTTAATTGCTACCCAAATGTGTGTGAGACACTCTAGGAGACCTTGGGGTACTACAGTAAAAAAAAAAAAAAGAAAGAAAGAAAGAAAAAAAGGAAAGAGAAAAATTCTGTAGTCTGGGGCTTACATGCTAACAGATTAAATGGATTGGCAGAGACCAAAATGCACTATTGTAGGTAGGGAAATTACAAATAATATTTCTAAGAGATACTTTTTGGAGTTTGCCATTAACAATAGTTTCCCTGTGTTAAATTTATTTCACCAACTCCTAGTACTCATTGGAGAGAAATATTAGCAGGGAACAATATTTTTAGAAATTTTGTTAGAGTAAAAATTAAAAGTACATTGAGGAAATTAATTCCTTCTACTAATTTTTTTTCTTTTTTTCCTATCTGTGCATCAGAAAATGCCCATATTATTGTATTTGAGTAAAGAAAAATCTTAATCCAGTTTGGAGAAGCATAGTATAAGAACAACTCAATTAGGGAAACTATGGAGTCAACTGGGGCTCAATGACTGAGCAAGAATAGCAGTGATTAGAACTGAGCCTATGTTAGGAAGCAAAGTTTGAACTTCCTGTAGGTAGGAACCCACACACAGCTGAGGTGTTCCCTGGAGATAGCTGGGGACAGTCCTCAAAATCCAAGTAGGCAGTAGAGCTAGTGCATGGCAGGAACTCTGAGAACAGGAGGATAACTGTGCTGTGTGCAGCCCAATCAAAGGGGCTGAGCCACATAGGGGAATGGAGCTGCACCATAAAATTCCAGGGGACTGGGGAAAACAATGGCAAAAGGGACAGAGAGCTTCTTTGTGTTGTTTTGAGAACTGAGTTGCATGAGATGATGATTAGTTGTCACATATAGCTACTGAGCACTTGAAATGTGACCAGTCCAAATAGAGATGGGTCATAAGTGTAAAATTCACATTGCAGTTCCAAAATGCAATATAAAATATATAAAAGAATGTAAAATGTAATTAATAAATATTTATTTTTACACATAAAAGTATAGTATTTTAGGGGTGTTGGATATATAGTTTTACTTTTTTCTTTTGATGTGGCTTCTAAGAAATTTAAAATTATTCATGTTCCTTATGTTTCTAATAGACAGCATGAGTTTAGAGAGTAGACTACCGACTTTCTGGAATATGTACCCCTATCAGTAAATGCAATTTAAATACATCTTCAAAATTTATTCTTAAATGACAAATCTGCCGAGGTCTGTAAAAAGATGGTATATTTTACAAAATGTATGGGAAATAGAAAATTTAAAAAGATAAAATAAAAATAGAGTTATAAATTCTAATAATTTCTTCCATTTCTCAATGAATCACATGATGCACTCTTTTGGAAGCTAAAAACTTATATTTCTAGCATAGATTATAAGCCAACGAGACAGTCTTACGTGGATGACCCAGCCAGTTTTAAAGTACCAGATAGAATCCAAAAAAGGTGTTTACTTGTAAGTACATTTTAAATCACATTTAAAGTTTCATGTTGGGCTGAAATATAACATTAAATTAAGTCTATTTAATATGTATGCATAAATGCTAAATTAATATAAAATAAAATATGATCTTCAATTTCACTTAAGTCAATGGAAAATCAGAGTGGTGAGACGGGGAAAATCATAAATCTGAGACTAACTTCTACTTGCTGGTAATTTCTCTAATTGTGAAGGAGAGGATAAATGAGAAAAGACCAAAAACAACCCATATAATGTAGAAGATAAGCTGCATAAGCCCTAATTTATTAAATAGGAATAAATGCCCAATTACCTCAATTACACAGTAACGTGTCCTAAGCATATATATCATTTAACACATACAAATTAGGATCATAGGCACTTAAAGCTGGCAGAAAAATTAATAATCATCTCTTCCACCCTTTTACTTTAAAGGTGAGACGGCAGAAGCCCAGGACTCAAGTCATGGCCAGAAAGCCCATGGTGGACAGATGTCAGGACTAAGACCACGCCCTAGTGTCTGTCCTCTATGCCCTGGACCTTTCCTAGCCAACGTCAGCGCCTGAATTCACAACAGCACCCTTTATAGAGGTAGTTTCTTGTTTTGATTTTTTCTTTGTGGCTTCCTTTGATTTTTCCACATTCTCCTTTCTTATGAACAGTAGTTTTTATACCTCATAAATAAATACATTATTTCCAAATTTTTACTGACCCAGAACCAAATGTATCATATCTGAATAACCTTAATTTCCAAATTGTATAGGGCCTGAGTTAATAGGATTTCACTAAATATCACAGCAAGGGAAACAGCTCCCAGTTCAGCAAGCCCATTCTCTACACACTTTACTTTTTGTTGTGATTAAATGAAACATTATGAATTCCCCAAATAACCTCAATATGTTTTTATGATAAAGTATGCCATTATGTTCAAATATTTATCTTATTCATTGTAACAGTAATGATGTGGGAAACACTTAATATTCTATCGTGCTTTCCCTGTTGATATTCTGAATAGAGCAGAGCAGATGTTCATATATTATAAACCATTTTTTAAAATGCACATGTGCCTGCATCAACTTTTCTGTGTGCTAAAAAGCAACATAGCATTTTTTAATATAAGAATTTTAAACAAAATAGAAGCAAATTATTTTCTGATTATGGCTTGTACCACTTACAGACAGAATTTTACAAGCTTACCTTTGCTAAGAAAAAAACTTAAAATTGCAGAAATAAGAAATTATTAAAATACTACTGTTTTTATATTTAATAAAATCTATTGTAATCCTGTGCAGTAAGACCATGCATAGGGATCTGCAAAGGACTAGGAAAAATTATTCAGAAAAAGGAGTCTCCTTTACTTGTACCTTGATAAGACAGATACTTTCTGTGAGTCTTCCTGAAGGGGAGCAATACATATCCTCTAGAGTCATGCTGCCCTGTGTGGTACCCAAGCACCATGTGTGGCTGTGAAGCATCTGCAGTATGGTTGCTCCAAACTGAGATGTGCTGTGAGTATAAATTACATAACACATTATGAAGTCTACATAGTAGAAAAAGGTAAAATATCTCAGTAAATTTACGTTGAATTTATGTCGAAATGATAACTTTTGATGTTTTGGGTTGAATAAAATATATTGTTAAAATTATTTTCATCTATTTCAGTTTACCTGCTTTATGTAGCTGTTAGAAAAATTTAAATTGAACATGTGGTTTGCATTTTATTTCTATTTGATATTGCTTTAGAGTATCTTGAGTGAGCCTATGTATAATGACACTAAGCTTTGTGGTCAACGGTAGATTAAAAATTACTCTAATTCATGATAGCATTTGACCCTCTGCGCCTTCTTTTACATCAAAAATTTACCAGAATGCATTGAAGTAGTTTAACTACATGAAAGTTTGGTTGGGTTGGTTTCTCTACTGTAAAGTTACTCCCTCGGCCCTTTTCAGAATTAATTCTTTGGAAAAAAATCACTATACACAACCCACATTTAAGGAATCAGTAATTTCGTTTTAAATAACTGTTTATTACGAAATAGTTTGCTTAACTTCAAAATGGTTAGTAAATTTTCATGCTTTTTTTATGCTAGTTTAATTTCACACTGTGGTAAGGAAACGTACATTGGATTATTCAATTTCTTGAGATTGTTGAGACTGGTCTTATAACTATTTTATAAGGCATTTGTGGTAAGTGTTTTATACAGTCTTGAAAATAATGCGTATTCTCTCATTGTTGGGTGCAAAGTATGTGAATTAGATGAATTTGTTAATAACATAGTTCATATCTTCTAAATCTCTGGCAATTTTTTAATCTACTTCTATCTACTATTAAGAATGTTACATTAAATATTATTTCCAGCTTTCAAGGAAAAAGATGAGCAACAAATAAAGTAATATTGGATTATGACCCAGAGTATAGAATAAATGTCCATGAGTCCGCACTGACGTAAATAAATGTTTGAATTAATACATAAATGGAGGAGAAGAGCCAAATTCCTATGCAGAAGAATTCCAAATAATTTATGAAGATATCCTGCTCTCAAGGAGGTGGAACATAACGGGAATATACATAACTGATAAACACTGATAAACACTGCCTCAGGTGATCAAGATCAGTATCCATGACAAGTCACGTTAACAGTAGGTACCCTTGGTAAGATGTGATGAGAATGGCATTTCACCTCTGTGGTCTTCTTTCCAAGGACCATAACCCCAGTCTAATCACAAGAAAAACATCAGCAAAACCTCAGCTGAAGGATCTTCTACAAAACCCCTGATAAGGATACCCAACACTGTCAAGGTCATCCAAAATAAGAAAATTCTGACAAACTCTCTCAGCCAAGAGGAACTTTGGGCAACACAGCAATTAAATATAAGGTAGCATCCTGGATGAGAGTATGTACAGAGCAGACAAAAGGAAAAACTAAGAAAATCTGAATATAGTACAAACTTTACTTAATAATGATGTACCAGTGTTGGTACATTAATTCTAACAAATGTGAGAGTTTAATAACAGGAGAACTGAGGAATGAGTATTTTGGAACTTTTCATACTATCTTCACAGTTTTTCTGTAAATCTAACAGAGTTCTAAAAAGTGAGTTTGTTTTTTAAAAATGTTATTTTATTTGTTCTCATTCCAAGGATTTGTCTCCTGTAAGCTACTCTGTCGTTACCAGAAGCAGAAATCACAGCCCATGACTTTTGCCTTTCTCTCTTCCCTTTCTTCATGTGTAAAATGCCAATTTAGAAGTCTAGCAGCTGTCTTGCAATCATGAGCTGGTGATCAAGAAACACACTCCACGAGATAGATAGACCACCAGGACAGAGCTGCAACTGAAGTGCTCACTGCTCACCTCAGAACTTTCTATTACTTGAAAAGAATAAACCCCTAAATTATTTAAGCCAGTGAGTGTTAGATTTTCTGTTATTCACAACCATATTAATTCCAAATATACACAGATATACATTCATTATCTGTTGATTGTGTTAATAAATAATACCTTTAATATTGGGAAGAAACACTTGACATTGTGGATATCACTTAAAGTTGTAGAATTATCTTTCAGTGGTGGACTGGTTCTGATAATAGAGAACAAATAGTTAAGAACATCTCTACTGTCAAGAATATATGTGAAATATATTAGAAAAAGCATGGACTGTTGATGCTAAACAGATTTGAATTATAATATCTACTCTTCCATTCAGTAGCTCTGTGTTTATGGATAATGTGATTAATTTCATCTTAGTTTCCCCATATGTCAAATTAGGCCACTTACTATTTTATGGGAGTTTTTATAAAATAAAAGAATAAAAGGAATAAAATACTGTATGTAAAGCAATTAGAATATGCCTGGCAAATGAGAGCCAACAAACAAAGGCTGATTCCCTTTCTCTTTGCTGTAAATCTTCTAGCAAAACTTCTCTCCTTTTAGCAGGCATCGCTAGTATCTCACATAAGCTGCTGAAAGGTGAAGGGAATGTTACCTTCTTCTTAGGAACAGTGGCAATTTTTTAAACCAAATTCAATGTACCTGTTTCCTTGCTAGAAATGTATTTGCTAGTTTTAAATTATAACTAATCCTCAAAACATTTTTCCACAATAGATGTTATTATCTGTGTTTTCTGTCGAGGGCCTGGATCTCAGAAAGGCTTGATAAATTTGCAAAGATCTGCATCTAATAAAATGGCAAGTGTGAGATTAAAATGTAAGCCCCTATGTTCACGTCAAGATTTTAATTTTTTTTTCCTGTGTTACATCTAAGTTATCTCAGTTAGAAAAAAGCATTAAGGTTAAGAAAAATGCTAAATTAGAAATTGAGTAGTTAAGTTTCTTATAGCTGACAATAACTTCCATTTGATTAACGTTACTGATTCCAAAGCACTTTCACATATTTTTTGATCTCTCTAAAACTCAAAAATAACCTTAGATAAACATTATATTTCAAATTTCTAGATGAGAAAAAATTTATTAAGGATGAGCGACTTCTCCACGGTCGTAGAGCCAGTAAGTAGCTAGGACTCTGGCCCAGGTGTGTAACCACCATTGTTGGATCTTCCCACTGTTCTAGGCTCTCTCTATACCTTAGCTGATATAAGTATCTGAATCCTAAAATATTCTTCCAAATTTTATCAATTTTCCTTTGCCCAGAAGTTTTATGTTGCAACATTTTATAATATAAATGTATTTTTAGTAAATTACAAACTGCTTTCAGAAACTTTTTTATTCCGACTTCAGACTAAGCTATATTTCCTAGTTGTCAGGAGTATCTTAGACATAAATCAGTCAGTAAAGTCTGGCAAATATCAGGATATGTGACAGACCTTTAATTATGAACCAGACATTTAGAGGGATGGAGTATCTTTGGAGACAGTGATAGTTGGAGAAGTGAGGTTTATCTGGGGAGTTTGACACAGAACACACTACACTGAAGACACAGACATTCCACCCAACTGGTAAGGAAGTAGTGGGGAGGGTCCTGATAGAACAACTGGAGCACAGTATCTGGAATTCCAAAATCAGGAGTTTTAGAGCTCAGACAAGTTGCTTGCCGTTGTGAATTTTACAAGTATTAAGATCCCAGCTGCAGACAGAGCTGAAGCATGGGAGAAATACTCTACTCCTTGGAGGAGAGGTGACAAATGATAGGAAGGAAGGAAGTGAAAATAAGGAAGACTGGAAAGAAGGAAGCACATTATGTTAGACAAGAACTAATAAAAAGGATGAAGAATAGAGGCTGACCTTTTATTGAGTGCCTACAATATGTAGAGCCCCATATTTAACCCCCCTGCATGCATCATCTCTTAATATTTTTATATAACTCTGGGGAGCAAACAGAGGCAGGAGTTGGTTGAAAGGAAACAAGAACAGAACAAAAAGAGTAGAGGAAGGCATTAACTTGGTTTTGTAGTCCAGGGTGTTTGACTTGTTCTATTTAAAAATATTCTTGCTAGGGATAGAATTGTCTTCCTTTTTGTTTCCAATTGACTTTTCTTCCCCATGCTCTGACACTTCAAGAGAAACACAGGCGCCAGAGTCTACTATCCTCTTGAACCTGCATCCTCCCTCTCACCCTGCCTTCTTTTTCACAGTAGAAGAGCTCCAGCCCTTCTCCATGTCAGAGTTCTGCTTATGTTCTGAATACTGATCCTGGATTCTCACTATCTCAATGACTGCCAGCTGTCATCAATTCCATTTTTCTGCATTGTTCACACCTTATGGGAGCACTTCCAAACAGCATATGGACTTGTCTAGTAATTCATATAAACTGAAGCCAATAGTACTTTCCTATCCCTGTGCTCAACTCAAATAAGACCAGGCAAAAATAGTTTATCTATTTGCTCCAGGAAATACTTGCTTCTAGAAGATAAGACTGTGAGCAAACTAAAATAGTTAATTGTATTAAGACTAACAACTTGCTCATCAAGACCTCTTTCAGGCCATAGCCTCAGTATACTCACCCATCCAAAGCTCTTATGTCCTAAGTTCTGTCCAATCCCAGACAACTCTCTGCCTTATAAGAAGTGCCTCAAATCACCCAGCCTAGATACTAAAAGTCTCTAAATATCTTCCTCTGACTACTCCATTCTGAAGAACTACTAAAACTGTCATGGTCATATTTTCTCCTATTGTATTAAATCTAGGAAACTTAACTTTCCTTGCTACAAAAGATTATCTGGTGGTCTTGTAGAGAAATAATTGTCTACATTCCTAGTTAAAAAAAAAAAATCCCATTGCTTCTCCTCAGCCTCCAGATGCCCATTTTCTGCTTTTCCTTATACAAAAATTTTTGAAGTTACTATTGATAATTACAGGTACAATTCTCTCATTTACCCATTGTTTCAACTTATTCCAATCTGGCTTCTGCACAGCACTCCACTGAGGGGTGATCCTGCAAGCACACCGACAACATTCATGATACAAATCCAAAGGACGTGCTTCTTTCTTCATTGATCAGCCTTATTACCAGCACTTGGCATAGGAGTGTGTCTGCGTTTTATAACACTGTTTTATCTAAGCTTCTGGGTACTACATCCTTTCTTCTCTTGATGCTCTTTGTTGGCTCTACCTTTTTTCCTCAAACTGCCTCCAATGTTGGCTTTCTTTAGGGTAAATATTAGACGTCCTCAGATTCTGGTATTAAGCTTTCTCCCTGGTTTTTCTAAGTGATCTCTATTCCCAGAATTAGAAATAACTTCATTTTCATGATGGGTCCCAAAGATACATCATCTTTCCATACTTTTTTTAGCTCTAGATTTGAATGCATATAAATCCTCATTATTCATGGATTCTGTTTCTGAATTTATCAACTCATTAAAGTTTATCTCTAACATGAAAATCAATACTCACTTTTGTGGTAATTCATGGACACAGGCAGAGCAGCAAAAAATTTGATTTTCGTCCTGTAGCGTGTATGCACATTCCTGGTTGAGGTCAAACAAGGCAATGACCTGTCTTCTTGTTTCAGCTTTTATACTGTAAACAAGTGCCCTTTTTGCAATCTATTTAGATCCATAGTTTTTACATTTTTATGCTTTTTGTTTGTGTTTTCACTGTTTAAAATAAGCCCCAAGGATAGTGCTAATGTGCTCTCTAGTGTTCGTAAGTACAAGGTTATGATGTGCTTTCAAAAAGGAACCTACATTTAAAAAGTTACGTATTGATTGGTTGATGAAAATACGACCGTAGACTGGCAGGACCCTAACATGGTATCTCCCCCAGAAGCAATGATTCACTATTCTCAAATTCAGTGTTTGTGGCAAGGTGATAGAACATGTTACCACACATAATGGGAATTGACTGTGTCTTCTTCCCTTGGATGACTTATAGCTATCTCAGTATTTATTATGTAAAACAGTGAACTCTTTCTTGTCGTCTACCATCCTACATATCAGTGAAGTTCTCCTGTTGGTTACTTAAGCTATAACTCTGCTACTCTTTTGTGATTTTTCAAAGTTGGCTGCCTTCACATCCAATCTAGTACCTGATCCTGTTGGTTTTATCCCCCAGACTTATACAGAATATATCCATTTCTAACCAACATGGCCACTACCTGTAAACCAAGCCCCTACATTCTCTTCTCTGGGCCAATGCAATGCAATTCTAATTTGATTAGATTTTGAAGTTCATGAAGCAAATCATTTGACTCTTCTACCTAAATTCTTTCAATATATTACCACTACCTTTGAATAACTTCCAAATTCTTTGCCATTATTTATATCTCTGGCATGTTCTTGTTACTACCTACCTCTCCAACTCCACTTTTCCCACTTACTTTCTTGTTCCCCATATTCTAACTATGACTGCCTTAAGTTTCTGTTGCCTCCTTGGGAAGTTTTCACTGAGCTCTCCATATATGGATAGCACCTTTTTTCATTGTGCTTACACCACATTCTGTAAATAGCTTGAGCATTGCTCTTGCCATATTGCATTAGAATTATCCGATGTTTACATGTCTTTCCTACTAGACTGCAAACCTTGCAGCCAAGATGCCAAATATCCTCCATGAATACTCAACTCCTATCATAGAGCCTGGCTCTATAGGAGAGTAAACTCTCACTAAATATCTATTGAGGGATTCTTCCAAAAGGCTCGGCACAAGTAGGGTAGAGATTTCAGAAATGGATTAAGCAACCTCTGCTTTGGCGGAAAGGAACTATACATAGAGCTGAGAATGATATTCACACCCAGACCCTCTTCTTGTTTGTTGGTCTTTTAAGCAGACTGTATAACCTTTCTGTCCTACTCATCAGGAGCAAGACAGATATGCCAAAAAGTCTGACAGCATCAACACTTCACTCCCTTAAGAAATGTTAACAGAAGTGAGGTGGAATTAGAAGAAAGACATTCACACTCTACCGGCTCTTGGCTCCATCTTCTAGTAACCTCAGGTTTGACCAGAGCTGTACTGAGAGAGTTGTCTTTGAAAGTATGAGAAAGTGACAGATGTAAAAGACTGAAATATAAGACAGCTCTTTAAAATTTGATATCCTTTGTATGATAAGATTCTATTTTTAAAATATCTCATCATAATTCATTAGGTCAGTTTTCCAAACTCAGTTGCTAAATCCCCTATTTCACCATAAAGTGGTCAGGGACATTGTGCCTCGGTGAGATGGTTTATGTGAGGATTTATGCTCATGTGCTCAACTAGCTCACATGATCCACTCAGATTTATGCTCAGAAAGTTAGGCACAATATTTCTAAATCCATCTCTTTCTTCTTCATTAAAGAATATATTTCTAAGTGCAAGTATTGAAATGGGAATAACCTCACACATTGAAAAAAAAATTTGTTCCAGAGCTTTGGTACTTAAACAATTATTGGTAACAAATTATTCATGACACAACTCACAACGAGTCACAACAACCAGTCTGCCTAGACACTTCAGTTGAGAAGTTGGGCTAAGTGATGCAAAGGGGTACTCATCTCATCCATTGCTGTTCCTACACACACACAGACACACACACACACACACACAAGGTGACAACTCTTTTTTGCAAGGACATCACATTAAACCATACTCATGGTAGAAGCTGTGTTATAGGTGATAAAAAAGTAAAGAATAAACAAAAGTATTGAGATATAGATAGGTGATATATATAGGTATGTAGTTTGGGTGATAATTGGAAGAGCTGGTTTTGCCAATTATTTGCAAGCAGATTGCCCATTCCACTCAATCATTAAACAAGTCAGTAGAAAAATACTATACTAAAAAAGAAAAAAAACAGCAGAGTAATTTCACTTCATGTTGGTAATTACCTCATCATCTCTTCTCCTATTCTCCCCAGCTCACTTTACCTTGAACTTTAGCCCTCTCTTTCCCTCTGTCTTCTTTTAAATAGCCGACCTACAATGAATGTTTTTACTCCATTTATGTTCATGCATATTTTACAGAGATGTCTTCTGGTCATTTACATGGTTGTCACAAACATCAGACCAAGCACTCTGCTTTTTCAAGTTGTCGAGACCATGTCTTGTCTTCACCTGGGTTGGGAGAGGGGAAGAGCAAAATTTGGAAGCCCAAGCTCAGGCAGAGTAACTGTAAGCTGGGAAGCCAAAGCTTCCAAGCCATCATCTGCACAAATTTTTTACTTATCTCTGTGTTAACATGGTCATACATCCAGTAAAATTTGCAAAAGTATGATATATTATCCACAGGTTAAAAGGGCTGCCATTTGTCTACTTCAACTCCCTCCCCACTACATTTCTCCATGTGTCTTGTAGTGTTGAAATGGCTGTGATTAAAAGAAATATGTGGTTCAATTTCCTCAAAGTACGTTATTTTTCTTTTCTTTTCTTTTTTTTTTGAGGAAGATGAGCCCTGAGCTAACAGCTGCCAATCCTCCTCTTTTCGTTGAGGAAGACTGGCCCTGAGCTCACATCCATGCCCATCTTCCTCTACTTTATATGTGGGATGCCTGCCACAGCATGGCGTACCAAGTGGTGCCATGTCCAAACCCGGGATCCGAACTGGCGAACCCCAGGCCACCGAAATGGAACGTGCGAATTTAACCACTCTGCCACTGGGCTGGCCCCTGTTATTTTTCTTGATATTGTGATATTTATGACATTAACAGCTTTTTAAACTTTTTAAATTTGAGTCTTTCGATTATAATTTGATATTTTATAGTATATTTGTTTTCTTTAAAAGAGTCGTTCCCTCCTCAGAAAAATAAACCTCTGGCTCCACAAAACCTGAATCCACCTCTGTCTCCAGAGTTTCTTTAAGTCCCACAGAGTGAATCTGCATCCACTCTGGCCAAACATGGCTAGTTAGCCTCTCCTTCTTGCCCATGGCCACAAAAACGTAGGTCTCCTGGACCCACCAGATGTTCCTTGCTTATCCTCTTGCTCCGAGTTCTTTTTATCTTCCTTTTTGGCTAAAAGAGTATGTGTCCTCCCACAGGTAATGCTCATCTATCCTCAAGTATGTCAAAATCACTTTCTCCTCTATTATTTAACTGTCCTTCTCATTCCTGGTGTTGAGTGTGGACCTCTAGGAGCATCATGGGTGTCTTTTGAGAACTGGTTAGAAATGCATAATATCAAACCCCATCAAGCTCCCACTGGATAAGAACCTGTGACCAAAAAATACCCAAGGTGATCCAGGTGCACATTTAAGCTTAGAAATGCTGCTCTTGCTGACTGTATACTTACTATTTGATATATACCAACACACATCTCATGTCAGTAAATCCTTGAAATATTTAATATCTTTGTCCCTCAGTTACATAGTTAATTGTGTAAAATATCAGTTTACATTATAGTTATTTGGTGAATAAAACCAGTAGCAGATAGTTTGTTGACAATAATTGTCAAAATTTGTTGAACACTTGCTATTGGATTGAACCATATGGAATGAGCATTCTTTTAAAATTTTTTATTGTGGTAAAATACACACAACATAAAATTTCCCATCTTACCCATTTTAAAGTATGTGTGGTTTAGTGGTGTTAAATATATTCACAATGTTGTGCAACCACCACCACTGTAAATCTCCACAAACTCTTTGCATTGTGTAAAACTGAAACTTGAGAAGTGACATTACCAAGATGGTGAATAGGTCATTCCTGACTTTGCTCCCCCTATAAGAAGAACAACTAACAACTATTCATAAACATTGAGAGAATCCTACAATGCGAGGGTGAAGCTGAAGTACCCTTTGCACCACAGAGACCAAGACAGACTGCATTAGAAGGTAAGGGAAGTGCCTATACACTCACCACGTTGCCCCTGCCCCAGGCCAGCACTGTACCATGCAGCAAAGTCTCCCCAATTTCTGCAGTGGAAAAAGAGAACCCAGGCGGGACAATCATCCCCTAGCATTGTGGGTCACTTTGTGGGACCCCCTACAAAACAATCTCACCCCATGAGGATTGCAGGGAGAATCTGTGGGATTCAACAACTGGGAATATGACTGTGATGGAGAATGGGGAAGGGACTTGCAACAACCAGCACATGATTCTTAGGAGACCAAGTTCATACCTGTGGTGCCCAAGCAGTAGACCCAACCAACAGCTTTGCTCATCTCCAGAACAAGTTTGTGGTACACTCTCACCAGGGAACTTGGTGGGGTACATATCATACGAGGAGTTTTGCCAAGCTTAGAACCTGGCTTACCCATGCTCAGGCAAGGAGCTGAATCACAACTCTGCCCACTGTGGACAGTGTCTCCTGGGCATATCTGGCCAGAGAAACTTGTGAGAGCACCTAGAAGTTGTGTAGCCCAGAAACACTCTAGCAAAGGGATGGTCAGGGACAGCTGCTTGCTCCCAGAGCAAAGCCAGATCCATGTGTGAAGAGTTCCCCTGCTATGCTCAGGCAGTGAGAATAACTTATAGCCAAGGCCGAGGGTCATTTTCTGCTTCACTGCCAGAGCAGGGAAGCTAATTTATAGCCCCATCTGCTAGTAAATATAGTGCCCAGTCCCAACCATCTAGTAAGCCTGACTAGACAATATAGGCAGCTGCGGAATGTATCCCACAGCCTCACTTGCATAGGGAACCAAGTCAGCAGTTCTATTCAACTGTCCTCAGCCAATGGCACAATCCCCAACCCCAAACTCAGAGCTCAAACAGTTGCCTCACCCAAAAATAGACCATAAAACAGGTCCTATCTTCTCAAAGACATTACCAGCAGACATGCCAAGAAACCCAAAGTGAGCTGATTGGCAAAGAACTGTCTCTGTCAAAGCAAACTTCTAACATCTGGAAGAAGAAACCTGATTATTTAGGTGAGCAGATATCAATATAGGGAATCAAGGATCACAAAAAAACAGGTAAATACGAACCACCAAAGAAAACTAATAAAGCTCTAATAACTGATCCTAAAGAAATGGAGAGCTAGGAAGTGTCAGATCAAAAATTCAGAATAATCCTCTTAAGGAAGTTTAGTGAACTATAAGAACACACAGACAACTAAACAAAATTAGAAAAACAATGCATCAACAAAATGAGAAGTTCAACAAAGCAATAGAAACCACCAAAAAAATAAATCAAACAAATGGAAATTCTAGAGTTGAAAAACACAATAAATGACTCGAATACGTCAATAGAAGTTTCAAAAGCAGACTCGAACATGCAGAAGAAAGAATAAGAAAGCTAGAGGAAATTATCCAATCAGAGGAAGAATAAGAAAAAAATGAAAAGAGGTGAGGAAAGCCCACAAGACTTTAGGACAAAATGAAAAACAACTATTTTCTTGGGGAATTCCAGGAGAAGAGAAAAAGCAAGGGAGAGAAAGCATAAGTAAGCAATAACGGCTGAAAACTTCCCAAACTTCAGAAGAGAATTGAACTTCCAGATCCATTAGACCTAAAGGATACTAAAGAGGTTAAACCCAAATAGGGCTACTGAGATATATTATAAATAAATAGTCAAAAATCAAAGATAAAGAAAGAATTTTAAAGGAAGAGAAAGACAGAAGTTACGTACAAGGGAACACCCATAAGACTATCCATGGATTTCTCAACAGAAACTTTTTATACCAGGAGAGAATGGGGTAACATATTAAAATATTGAAAGACAAAAAACTGTCAACCAAGAATTCTATTCCCAATCCAGCTGTCCTTCAGACATGAAGGAGCAAAAAAGACTTTCCAAAAGAAACAAAAGCTGAGGGAATTCATTACCACTAGACCTTCCTTACAAGAAATGCTACAGTGAGTTCCTTGAGTGGAAGTGAAAGGATGCTAATTAACTAAAATGCTAAAACCATAAAAAGGTGGTATAAAACTCACTGGTAAGGGCAAATATATAGTCAATGTTAGATCCTGTAATTGGTAATGGTGATGTGTAATTCACTTACAACTCTAGTTTAAAAGTTAAAAAAAGAACATAGAAAAATTAGCCATAAGTACAATTATACTTTATTAGTTGCATAATATAAAATACGTAAATTTTAACAACAATAAGCTAAAATGTGAAGGGAAGAAGAGGTAGAGTGTAAAGTTTAGGAATTCTATTGAAGTTAAGTCATTATCAGCTTAACATAGGGTGTTGCAATTTTAAAATATTTTCTGTAAGACACACTGTAAGCACAAAGGAAAGACCTATAGCAATTACACAAAGAGCATGATAAAGAAGTCGAAGCAAACTGATAACAGAAGACATCAAAACACACAAAAAAGACAGCAGGATAAAAAACAAGGAACAACGGATCTACAAAACAACAAGAAAGCAATTAACAAAATGGAAATAATAAGTTCTAACCTATCCATGATTACTTTGTACATAAACAAATTAAATTCTCCATTCCAAAGATATAAAATGGCTGAATGGATGTAAAAAACAAGATCCAGTGAAATGCTTCCTACAAGAGACTCACTTTAGCCTTAAAGACACACATATACGGAGAGTGAATGGATGAAAAGAGACATTTCAGAAAAATGGTAACCAAAAAAAGCAGAATAGCTATACTTATATCAGAAAACAATAGACTTTAAACTAAAAATGGTAAAAATATACAAAGAAGGTCATTATATATTGATAAAGGGGTCAATTTATCAAGATGATATAATTGTAAATATTATGCATCCAACATCAGAGCACCTAAATCTGTGAAGCAAAAACTAATAGAGCTAAAAAGGAGAAATAAACAGCAATATAATAAAAGTTGGGGACTTTAATAACCTTTTCTCAACAATATATAGATCATCCAGACAAAGAGTCAATAAGAAAGCAGTGAATTTGAATAACACTATAGACCAAATGGACCTAACAGACATATACAAAACATTCTATCCAACAACAGCAGAATACACATTCTTTTCAAGCACACATGCAACATTTTCTAGGATAAACCATATGTTAGACCAAAGCAAGTGTTAGCAAATTCAAGAAGACTGAAATCATACCAAGTATCTTCTTTGACTACAACTGCATGAGATTAGAAATCAATAACAAGAGGAAAACCAGAAAATTCATGAATACATGGAAATTAAATAATAATCTCCAGAACAACCAATGGATCAAAGAAGATATTAAAAGGTAGATAAAAAAGTTTCTTGAGACAAACAAAAATGGAATCACAACATACCAGAACTTGTGGGATGCAGCAAAAGCAGTTCTAAGAGGAAAGTTCATAGTAATAAATACCTACTTTAACAAGCAAGAAAGATCACAAGTAAACAGCCTAACTCTATGCCTTAAGGAACTAGGTAAAGAAGAACAAACTGAAGTTTGTTAGAAGAGGGAAGGAAGCAATAAAGATTAGATGAGAAATGAAGGAAATAGAGAACAAAAACACAATAGAAAAGATTAACCAAACTAAGAGTTGTTTCTTTAAAAAGATAAACAAAATTGACAAGTTCTTATCTAGCCTAACAAAGTTAAGAAGAGAAAGGGCCCAAGTCAATAAAATTATAAATGAAGTAGGAGAGATTACAACTGATATCACAGAAATACAAAGGATAATAAGAGGCTACTATGGACAACTATACACAAACAAACTAGACAACCTAGAAGAAATGAAAAAAATCTTAGAAAAATACAACCTACCAAGACTGAATTGGGAAGAAAGAGAAAATTTAAATAGACCAATTAGTGGTAAAGGGTTTGAATCAGTAATCAGAAATCTCCTATCAAAGAAAAGCTCAGGACCAGATGGTTCTATCACTACTCCTACTCCTATTCAACATAGTGCTGAAAGTTCTAGCTACAGCAATTAGGAAAAATAAATAAATAAATAAATAATGGACATCCTAATTGGAAAAGAGGAAGTAAAACCATCTCTATTTGCAGATGATGTGATTTTATATACAGAAAATCCTAAAGAAATATTCCAATGGCATTTTTCACAGAAATAGAGAAAGCACTCCTACAATTTATGTGGAACCACAAAAGGCCCTGAATAGCCAAATAGATCCTGAGAAAGAAGAACAAATCAGGAGGACTCACACTTCCTGATTTCAAGCTATACCAAAAGCTATAGTAACTAAAACAGCATAGTACTGGCATAAAAACAGACAAATAGACCAATGGAACAGAATTAAGACCCAGAAATAAACCCAAGCATATACAGTGAACTAATATTTGACAAGGGAGCCAAGAACACTTAGTGGAAATAAGACTGTATTTCAATAAATAGTGCTGGTAAAACTGTATATTCACATGTAAAAGAACAAACTGGACCCCTACCTAACACTATTCACAAAAATTAACTCAAAATGAATTAAATATTTAAATTTAAGATCTGAAACCATGAAACTCCTAGAAGAAAACATAGGAAAAATGCTCCTTGACATGAGCCTAGATAAGGGCTTTTTGGAAACCACACATAAAGTACAAGCAAGAATATCAGAAATAAACAAGTGGGACCAAATAACAAGGACCTTTTGGTGACAGTCAAATGTCTCCGTGGATGTTTTGGATAAGACCAAATCGTGCTGCAATTGTCAAGGACATTTGGTGTGAACAAAATGTCTTATGGATGTTTTGAACAGAATCAAATTTCACGGATCTTTTGGCACGGACTAAATGTTTTATGGATGTTGCGGACAGGACCACATGTCTGCTAATCTAAAGAACTGATGCAACTTAACAGCAAAATAAATAATTCAGAGACAGTTTTCCAAAGAAGATATACAAACAGCCAACAGATATGTGAAAAGATGCTGAAGATCACTAATCATTAGGGAAATGTAAGTTGAAACCACAATGAGGCATCATCTCACCCCTGTTATTAGAGTGGCCATCACCAAGAAGACAGGAGATAAAAAATACTGGTATGGATATGGAGAAAAGGAAACTCTTGTGCATTATCAGTGGGATTGAAAATTGGTGCAGCCACTATGAAAAACAGTGTGAAGATTTCTCAGAAAATTAAAGTTAAAACTGCCATATGATCCAGCAATTCCACTTTTTGGAATATATCTAAAGGAAATGGAAACACTAACTCAAAAAGATAGCTGCATCCCTATGTACATTGCACCATTATTTACAATAGTCAAGACATGGAAACAACCTAAGTGTCCATTGATGGATGAATGGATAAAGAGGTTCTGGTAGATATATATTTATATACACAAAGGAATATTATTTAGCCATAAAAAAGAGAAAATCCTACCATCTATGACAATGTGAATGGACCTTGAAGACATTATGCTAAGTGAAATAAGTCATTCAGAGAAAGGCAAAGACCAAGTGATCTCACTTATATGTGGAATCTAATTTAAAAAAAAACCACAAATCTTAGAGAAAACGACATTCAGATTTGTGGTTACCAGAGATAGGGAGTGGATGGTGGGGGGATTATAGGCTGGCGATCAAACAGTACATAATTCCAGTTATAAGATAAATGAGTACTAGCAATTTGATGTACATGATGACTGTAGTTAATACTGCTGTATGATATATAGGAAACTTGGTAAGAGAGTAGATCCTAAGAGATTTCATTACAAGCAGAAATTTTATTTCCTTTCTTTTTATGGTATCTATAAGAGATGATGGATGTTAAGTAAGCCTATTGTGGTAATCATTTCACAATATGTGTACATCAAACCGTTATGCTGTACACCTTAAACTTGTACAGTGAGGAATGTCAATAAAACTGGAAAAAAACCCGAAACTCTATACCCATTGAAAAGAAAAACTCCCATTCTCTTTCCCCATACACTGGGAACCACATTCTACTTTCTGTCTCTGATTTTGACAACTCTGTGTATTTCATACAGGTGGAATCACACAGAATTCGTCTTTTTGTAATTGATTTGTTTCGCTTAGCATAATGTTCTCAGGTTTCATTCCTGTTGCAGCATGTGCCAGAATTTCTTTCGTTTTTATGGCTGAATAATATGCCATAGTACGTATATCCCACATTATTCTTATCCATTCATTCTTCAATGGACATTTGTGTTGTTTCCATGTTTTAACCTTCATGAATAATGCTCTATGAACATGGGTGTGCAAATATCTCTTTGAGACCTTGCTTTTAATTCTTTTGGGTATATGCCCAGAAATGGAATTGCTGGATCGTATGATAATTCTATTTTTAATTTTTTGAGGAACTGAAATAGTGTTTTCCAGATTGGTGTATCATTTTACATTCTCACCAAAGTGTACCAGGGTTCCAATTTTTCTACATCCTCACTGAGATTTGTTTCTTTTTTCTTTTTTTGAGGAAGATTAGCCCTGAGCTAACGTCCATGCCCATCTTCCTCCAGTTTACATGTGCGACGCCTGCCACAGCATGGCTTGCTGAGCGGTGCCATGTCCGCACCCAGGATCCGAACTGGCAAAGCACGGGCCGCTGAGGCAGCATGTGTGCACTTAACCGCTGCCCCACTGGGCTGGCCCCACATTGGTTCTTTTTTGTTAATCTTTCATAGTAGCCATTCTAATGGGTATGAAGTGATAGCTCATTGTAGTTTTGATTTGTATTTTCCTCATGATTAGTGACGTTGAGCATCTTTTCATGTGCTTATTGGCCAGTTGCATATCTTCTTTGGAGAAATGTCCACTCTTTTGCCCATTTTTTTAAATTGGGTTTATTTTTTATGTTTTTTGAAGATTGGCACCTGAGCTAACATCTGTTGCCAATCTTTTTTTTTTTTTCCTGTTCTTCTTCTCCCCAAAGCCCCCCCCCCAAGCACATAGTTGTGCATTCTAGTTTCACGTCCTTTAGTTGTGCTGTGTGGGACGCCACCTCAGCATGGCCTGATGAGTGGTGCTAGGTTCGCGCCCAGGATCTGAACTGTGAAACCTGTGTTGCCGAAGTAGACCACGTGAACTTAAGCACTTCGCCATAGGTCTGGCCCCTGGGTTGTTTGTTTTTTTGTTATTCTTGAGTTTTAGGAGTCCTATATATATATTCTGGGTATTAATCCCTCATCAGATATTTGATTAGCAAGTATTTTCTCCAAAACATTTGTATCATGTTTTATTGTCTCTGCAGTTTTGAGTCATTCAAGGACTGAGCCTTATTCTTGTTGCATCCTCAATTAAGCCTTGTATAATATTCATTCCCAGGGTAAGTGTGAAATTAAACATGACTTGACCTGGGCAGGTGGGGCGGTACTATAAAGTCATATCAACTGACCAAGATCCTGCAGCTTCCCATTCATCTCTATTTATGAGAGGCACAGGAAAAGGAGTTAATTGGCCTGAATATCTTTCTCCATGGAAATAAGCCTTTAGCTTTGGGTTTGATATATGGATCACTGAAAAATGTTACCCATTTCCATTCTGATTCTTTCAATTTAATTGGCAGTAATAAATTGAAGTCTTCCTTTATGTTCATGTTTAGGATTAAGTGAGTCTTTTATATTTGAAATATTAAATATTCCTAGAAATTTAGTGTAGGAAGATAATCTTCCAGTAAGTCCTTTTCAAATTGGAAATTCGGTACTTTTGCTCAATTCTTAAGTTTTCAGTTTTTAGAATTTCTTTCCTTCTCTATTGCTATTCGTTCAACTTCCTTTCATCCCTATGCTCTGTTTCAATTGAAAACAGTTTAATAGCTAGCTATATAGACAGACATAGATATATATACATATACATACACTGAATATGTACATATGAGTATTTACATATACACAGAATGTGCTTGTGTATTATGTATCTATTTATCTATACACACACACATAGGTACATATACAGAGAGAGAGATTTGAAAATAGCTTCTGAGTGTGCAGATTCAGATTGAGATTACGTATGTTAAATGCTTAATATATGCTAAGAGACAACTTTGAGAAAGTTATTGATAACATCATAGACACAAAACTCAACCACAGACTGATTCTAGCCCAGCATCTTTTAGACAATAACAAATTTGAGGGAATTATGAGAAGTTGGTTGTAAGTTCCAATTAAAAATACTACTGATTCATTTGAATATTCATTCCACAAACTTTTACTAAAATATACTCTAATCTGTCTCTATCTTCCAGAAGACCAATATACTGGAAACAGAGAGAGGTGCAAACCAAAGAATTACAGCAGAGCTTGATAAGTTCTCTTTAAGAGTTACGAACAGAGAGCTGTTAAGGACAGCTTTTTAAGACCTCTGCTTGCATAAGTCATGTTCAGTCAGCATAAGTCAGTAAACCTTGGTATAAATTCGGTACAATTACAATGTGTCTTTGAAGTCCTTGGAAAATAACTTTTCACAATTAGAAGTAATTATTTCTTGTCCCTATATCCAAGTGACTGTGTTCAATTTGAGGTATATCTTTAGATATCATTTTATCAGAGACATCGTTATCCTTTTTACTTGAGAACAACACAAATACTGTATTTCTAAGGATACGAATAAATCAAGTTTTAGGACAGGCTGATCTTTAGCATTTTATAAGGGCTTTATAAAGTGCTTACTAAGCAAATTATTAAGGTGAGAATGACAGCAAGGAGATGTTTATACAATGTAGCAAAGCAAAGTACCATGAAAACAAGAAAACTCAAAAAACAATTTGCATGTAAATAAACGTTAACTAAGAAAATATGTTTGTATATTGAAGCAATATTTGTGAGACTTTTACTCGTTGAATTCTTTTTTAAATACTTGATATTAGCAATGTGCCTAGAAATAACAAAATTACATTTATGTGACAACATTTAATGATTGAAACAAAGATTATTGTTCCATAATTATTCTTAAATAATTAAAAATTTATTTATATTAATATATTTCATCAAAAATATTTTTTCTTGCCACTATCATAAGATGTAATATTTAAAAAAGTCACATGACTGTAAAATATAAGAGAATGCTTAAAAATAACCTTTAATAGAGAAAAAACATATTTAGTTAAGTCATTGACTCTTGTTTTTATATTTCTATCATCAAAAGGTCCTGTATAGCCTAGAATTTTCCTAATTCTAAGACACCCTAAGTGAAAAGTAGCCTCTACCAGAAAGCCAGTTTTATGAAATATCAAAAGCCTCAATTCTGTCCTCAGTGAGTAGACAGAGACAGTATATGCCAACTAGGCTGGAGGGAGCTTTAGCAAATTACCAAGGGCTTAGTGTAAGAGACAAGATGGAAATGTAATTTGGTAAAAGACACAGGGAAACTATGCCACTGACGGGGATATACCATCCCTCTGTCTTCTTCACTCTTCTTCCCAAGGAAGAGAAGAAAAAAAAAACTGAGGAACTCTGGGAAGTTACTTATTTCATTGAAGGTACAGGGAAGGAATATGTCACAGTTTCTCTTAAGAATCACAGGACAGTTGAATAAGACTTAGTCTTTCATTCAGGGAGTGACAATATGGTCCACCATGTTTGTGATATGGAGGGCAATGAACAGAATGTCACTGTCATCTTCTTAATTAGGCAGAGAAAATGGAAGCTGTACAAAATCAATTTTGGAAAGCTGAATTAGAGTATTAGAGCTTCGAATAACCCAAAATTTGTAGGGATATTTGGGACAGCATTTCCCAGTTTGTAGCAATCTTTGGAAAAGCATAAATGCTATCACATATGCCAAGGGGAGAGAGAGTGCTGGTCAAATAAGTTTTGAAATCATAGCCCCTGATACCCTTTTAGAGGTTTCACAATACCAGCAATCAGATTAAATTTCCAGTGGGATGGCAGAAAACAGACCCGTTTAAATTTCTCTAATCCACCATGCCTTAAACTAATTTGGTATCTCAGACTCTGTAATATATTTAATAACAGCGTGCAGACCTGTGTTCTTGGGAACTCTAGTTTTCTTGGGAACTGCTGAGTTTGAAAAATATACGTTAGAATCAGCCTGGAAATTAACTCTGATCCAAGATTATTAGACAATGATGATAAGCATTGAAGAGTAATGAGAAATTGTTAATTCTACTAAGTAGTTTACATTACTTTAAAATACTTATGATAAATTATTATTCACTTTAATACACATATGTCCTATTTCTAAATTTTAAAAACAATAGAATAAAATTACCTTTTGTGCCAATTAGTCTTGGACAATCTAACTAGAGTTAAGGCATTTGGTGACATCACTTTTGTAGAAGAGCATATCTAGGAGATAGATTCTGAAATGCTAGCCTTATAACAACAACTCACGTGATTCAAATTTTCACAAAGCATAGTAGCGTTTGTATGAGAATCTCTTCCGAAACCATGTGCCCAATCAAAGCAAGAAAATAAATTCTCATTATTTGTTAGAATTTAACTAATAGTGTAGGAGATTCTAGCTTCAGAATATCATAAAAATTATTAGATTTGAGACAGTTTATCTGTCACACAGCTTAGTGATCTTGGACAACTCACTTAAATCATCTAGGCCTGCACTTGTCTCCAGTGCAGAAAGGAAGATTAAGTGAAATCTGAGGGAATTTGAACCTTACTGAGGTAAGAACTCTGTAAATCAACACTTCAATTTCCCCAGTCTTCCAAAAAAGGGAAAGGGACAGGAAGAGACATGCCCTTAATTTAAATACAGACACAGAGGGAAAAATGGTTTTCACATTTTCCCAAAGCAAGAAATGCAATTAGACTCTTATTCTTTGGGATTTTATCCTAAGATGCTCACTCCTCACTCTAATAGTGCTGAAGTTTCAGTTTATGTCTTATATTCAGTGGAGAGGGATTTTTTGTCATTCTTTAACCAGTGATAGAACAATATAAGTGCCTTTTATGAGTCAATTCCAAGAAAAGTCGCTGGGGATACAACATTACAAAAGACATGACCTTTAGCCAGAAGCAGGTGGTACAAGAGAAATCCAAATTTTTTAAAAAATAAAATAAATATATACAATAGATATGTATATGTATATCTATATACAAAGAGAGAGAGAAAGTTATCAATTAAAAAACAAAAATGTAAGCCACACAGGAAGCCTGAGAACAGACGTTTAGAAGTTTGAGTGGAATGATTCTCTTATCCCCCCAGCTGGATTTCACATCCCTTGAGGACTGCCCCCTGTCTTTTACCTTTTCATCACCACTTCCCAGCACCACGCACCAGGGACCCAGCAAAGCCCTTGACCTGTGGCGCCAATACAAAACAAATACCTGACTTGATTACTTGATGTGACGTTATGGCTCTGCATCCTTTCCTTCACTCAAGTAGAATCATTCATTCACTCATTTGTCAACTAATTCTTTCATTCTTTTGCAATTTACTTTGGTTAGACACTAGACTGTGGAACAAAGTTAAAACTTTAAGTACATTTCAGCTCTTCACCATCACAAAGGCTTTGCTCTAGATTGCTTTTGTTATCTCTGCTCACAAGGAGACTGCGAGGAAATCGCCATGTGGGGAGCCGGCCTGGGGAATCAATAGCCTTTGTTATCATTATTCCCAGCTGCAGTGCTGCTGCTGCCCCGGCTGACAAGCACTCTAACCTCCTGGGAGACACCTAGAGAGGTTAATTAGTTTACAGCTGGCCATAATTAGGATCAAATGGCAGCAAGAAAGAAACTGTTAAGAATCCTGACAGAAAGCATATGCGGAGGTGAAGCTGTCAGCCTGAGCAAACTACAGCGTTTTAACTAGAAATTAGAAATTTAAAGTTTGGAAATTGTTAGATAGGAACTCCAAGTGAATGTATAATTACTAAGGATAAGGGACACCCAGGAACGCGACAATCTCAGATAGCTGAGGCCTGAATAAGGAGACACGCAGGGCCTCGACTGGCATGGCCATCCCTGTGAACCAGCATTCCGAAAAGTAAAATAAGGTGGTTGCTCTGCAGTGTCCTGGGCTTCAAAGCCTGGTCTTCACATGACTAGAAAGAATCTCAGGAGGTGTGGCAAAGAGAAATACAGACTGAAGCCTGTTTATTCAGAGGAAGAAAAACAGCAGTGACCAATCCCTTATCATTTACAATGTGCTCAGCACTTAATGTTTTATTTAATCTCCACGGCAACAGTGAAAAGTTGAATGTTATTGACACCCTTATGTAAAAGTCAGAAATAAAATTACAAAAGGAGAGATCACTTACTCTAGGTCATATCGTTCTCAGTGAGCAAACCCAAATGCAGACACACACGTTTTAGACCCCAAATCTATCCAAGCCATCCAGGCTCGCATGTCTGGAGTGCACCAATCTGTATTGAATCCTAATCTTTTGCTTTCTAATATATATTAAGGGAGAATAAACTCGATTCTCAGTGGCTATCTCCATTTATCTCACATCTCTTCCAGAAATTTGGAGCACCAGCAGAGAAAGGAAAATAAATGTCTTGAGAGAAGATTCAACAAGTTTAAGTTGAGTCTCACATAAAGCCAGGACTGGCAACCCAAATCAAAGTGAAATAAAAATTCCAGAGATGGGAAAGGAAGATACCCTGGAGTGCCCACAGCCTCATCTCCTTGCCTTATTTGCATAGCTCCTACCCCTTGGAATGACCTTTCCTCATCACCACATGTAAAAGTACCCCCAGGCCTCTTTATCTCTTCATTCTTTTAAATTTTTCTCCATGGCATTATATTTTTTTATTTGTCTATCTTTTTTTTTGTCTATCTCTCCCAATGCAATATAAGCTCCATGAGGGCAAGATGTTTTGAGTGCTTCATTTACTACTTCATCCCTAGCACCTAGAACAGAGCTTGGAACATAGAAGCAACTCCACACACATTTTTGGATAAATGATTAAGTGAGTGAAAGAATGAATGAAAGATGAATATCCATTTTATAAATCAGTAATCTGAATCAACCAGAAGTTAAGTAATTTGCATAAATTACACCATTAGTAAACATTAGCTCTGTGATGAGAACTCAGGCCTTTCCCGGTACTCTCTCCAGTATGCCATGCTGTCCCCAAGAATGATTTGGCCCTTGCAAACCTCTGTCCAGCCAAGGGAAATTGTCAGTAACTTTCTGATATCCTACAACGTGTTTCAAACAAATAAGAGCAAAGAGTGGGTCATGAGTATTTATTAAAATTATCATGCTCCTCAGAAGCTATGCCCAGGTGATGCAAGAATTGATTCATGAACTTAAATAAAAATAGTCATACCTGGGGCCAGCCCCGTGGCCGAGTGGTTAAGTTTGCGTGTTCCACTTCTGCTGCCTGGGGCTTGGCTGGTTCAGATCCCAGGCATGGATATGGCACCACTCGTCAGGTGATGCTGAGGTGGCATCCCACATAGCACAACCAGAGGCACCCACAAACAGAATACACAACTAGTACTGGGGGGCTTGGGGGAGAAGAAAAACAAGAAAAAAGGAAGATTGGCAACAGTTGTTAGCTCATGTGCCAATAATGATACATAGTGAAAAATGTTCATGGAACAGGAAAATTCCTGTGAGATAAAGTTAAGTGATTAGAAAGCAGTTGGATACATAATACAAAACCGTATATTACATATGAACTATTCTATAATGTAGCTATTTAATAGTGATTGTGTGTGGCACGTTTATACTTTACAGAAAAAGACACCTTTTTGTGCTGATTTCCAAGTTTTTAATGGATATATATTTTTATGTAGAAGTTACAAATAAAGCAGAATGAGTCAAAAAACAAAACAAACAGAATAACAAAAATCGCCTCCTGCCTAATCAATTATTGGTTATTTTCAGTATATAATTTACTGATTAGATGATGACAACCAAGTATGAATCATCTTGCAAATTCGCAAATCTAATTCTGAATTGACACACAACCACAGTTAGCCCTTGCTACAGATCAAATGTTTTTGTTTCCTCCCAGATTCATAGGTTGAAACCTAATACCCAAAGTGATAGCATTTGGAGGTGAGAACTTTGAGAGGTAATTAAGTCATGAGAGGGGAGCCCTCCTGCTGAGATTAGTTCCTTATAAAAGAGGCCCTAGAGAGCTCCCTTTCTACTTCTGCCAGGTGAGGATTTAGTGCCATCCATGAACTAGGAAGGGGGTCTTCACCAGACACCAAATCTATGCAGGTCTTGATCCTGGGCTTCCAACCTCCAAAACTGTGAGAAATAAGTGTCTATTGTTTATAAGTCTATGGTATTTTGTTATAGCAGCCCTCATTCACATTCATTTCTTATTCTCCATCTAACTGGATTTTCAATGGCAAGTTGTGCAGCTGAGTACAGGGGAAAACCACAGAAAGAAGAAAATAGAATCAAGACGTCTACATCTTTATAAAACGGAGTTTTATGCAAACAATACTTTCCTGAATGTTTATCCTGTGCAACATATTAAATATCCCTGGATTTGACTCTGCCCCTGCAGAGTGGCTTTCGCAGGGATGGTAAATTAATGCCAGGTCAATAGCTTAAATATACAAATTAAGAAGAATGCATGTATTGAAATGATACCAGAAGTTTAGACATTGATAAGTGCAAATCAAACTTGACCTTTCAGATTTCAGCAGAGGAAATGAAGAAATATTATTTGGGAACTTTAAAGCAGTATAATCCTTGGGATGAGACAAACAAGGGAATTTTAAATAAATATAATGTGCTGTTTGAAGTTTTATTTCTTTTCAATATTTGCAATTACATATTTTGAACATTATAACTGGAAGCAATAGATCATTATGTTATCTGGGATTAAATAAGAGGACTATCTTAAGATAAAATGTTAAATCTATCTATGTGAAAATAAGAGCAGAAGCTCAGAAAAGCATCTCTTTTTATTAGGCAACCTAATTAGAAATGCATATAAGTTGACTTATAGAATGACCCTGAAAATCTTACAACTGAGAAAATGTTTTTCCCAGACAACTACTTTTTTGGATGTGTGCATCAACACTTCAGAGTGTTAGGTATGTCAACGATGACTCTCAAGCCCGATTAGTATTTTATTCCTCCCAGGAAGTGTCTGAAAATTCTGTTCAAGCAATCAGACTGTCTGCATTCACTACTCCTTCAAACACTAACTTAGTCACATAGCTTTCTTGAGTCCATACTATGCACTAAGGTCTGTGCTGGGCAGGGGCATACAGAGGTAAATAAGGCAGATGTATCTCATTACAGAAGAGGTTTCAGTAAAAACGTGAAATGAAGGTGGTGAAAGCAGATATACTTGCTTTTATTCTGATCTTTAAGGCAAAATATTTATTTCACTATTGAGTATGCTGTCAGATGTAAGTCCTGCCCTCAAGGACTTCACGGTCTAGTGAGGAAGACAGAGAAGGAAGCAATTACGATAGAATGAGGTGGATGCTCTGATCATGAGGCACAGCTATTTGAGTGTAAAGATACACCAACCTAATCTAGAGGAATCAACAAAGATTTCCTAGATAGAAGAGGAGGCATCTGAGCTGAGATGTTAAAGACAGCTTCACATTGCTAGGAAAAAGGGGGAAACTGAGTGAGGACATTTCTGGTAGGAAAAATAATGTCATGCTGTTGGAATTTATCCCATGCTTCAGCACTTTTCCATAATTGTAAATTATATAAGAGCCCTTATTTCACTATTTTCCCCTACCTCTCTGCTCTATACTTTTACCCTGGGAGCCAGTTTACAGATGTTTGGAGTAAAACCTAGACATAAGTACGACATGGTAACAAACAAAGGAAGATTGGTTTATCAACTAGCTTCTGGAAGCCTAGGCTGGGGTCCATACCCTCAGAACTTCAGAAGCAATAAAAAGATAAGAAATCAGGCAGGTTCAAACCTGAAGCTGGTCAGTTTAGTTGCCTGTATACGTAACAATAACAGCGGCAGGCTGTACTGATGCAGGACATGAGGGAAGGGACCCAAAGTTTACACTGACATCTGAGTTTACCCATAGCCCAGGAGCTGCTCTGTCTGCAAATATTGTTAAGTTAATTGAGGAAGCGTTTGTTAAGTACTGGGTACTGTGACAGGGAGATAGAACGAAATAAGCACTGATAATGCAGGTTGAGAGGAGTGAGAAAGTGAAAAAGTACAGAATATACCAGGAAAATCAATGCGTTGAGTGTGAATACAGAAAAGAAGAGAGTAGGGATGGGGTACCTGGAGAGAGGAAAAATCTAGATCATGAAATTCTTAGGTTCTCATTGATTTTGGATGTCATCTTGAAGGCAGGGAGGAGACACCGATTCTTTTTTTAAGCAGATGACTATTGATAATAAGTTGGGACAGACATCATGTGAAATTACCAGTTGTGGAATAATAGAAGTAAAATTAGAAAATAGCTACTGAAACTAAGGAATTAAATAAAGTAATATCTGGCTTATTTGAGTAGTTCATCATTTATTGATTTGATTTTTTTCTTTTATTGTATTGAGATATTATTTACATTTGATAATATGCATATACCTTAAGTGCTTGATTCCATGAATTTTGACAACTGATCTTGTAAGGGCCTGTTTATGGACTCCTTATTCTCTTCTGTTAATCTAATTGTCTGTTCTTACTTAACTACCTTGCTGTCAAGATTATTGTGACTTTAAGGTAAATTTTGAATTCAAGTAATATAGTCCTTCAATTTTCTTCTTTTTCAAGAATATTTTAGCTATTCTAGATTCTCTGCAGTGCTATATAAATGTTAGAACTGAGTATATTTTCTAGATCTTTAAATCAGTGTGATGGAATTTGATAGTGATTGGTTTGAATCTATAGGTCAATTTAGAAAGAATAGTCATCTCAACTATGTTGTGTTTTTTGATCCATGAACATGGTATATCTCTGCAATTAACCCTTTCAAAGTTTCTCTAAAAAATGCTTTGTAGTTTTTAATGCAGAGGACTTGTACAGGTTTTGTTATAATTATTCCTTAATATTTTTTCTTATGCTTTTAAAATATTAATTAAATTTAGTTTTCCAAAACTTTATTGCTAGTGTTAGAAATGCAATTTCTGCCTTGTATTCTGTGATCCTACTAAATTAATTTTCTAGTTCTATTGGTTGTTTGTCAACTTTTCTGCATTTTTATGAACACATTCATGACATCTGCAAATAAAGACAGTTTTTCTTTTTCTATCTGTATGTTTTTTATTTCTATTTTGTACCTTATTACAGCAGAGCTTTCAGTAATAATGTGGCATAAAAGTGGCGAGAGTAGATATCTTTGCTTTTATCCTGAACTTTAAGGCAAAATATTTAATATTTCACTATTTCACATACTCACTGTTGAGTATGATGCCAGATATATGTTTCTGCAGATGCTCTTTATCACATTGAGGAAATTCTCTTCTATTTCTAATTTGCTAAAAATTTTTATCACAATATGATGCTGGCTTTCATCAAATGTCTTTTTTATATTTATTGAGATGTTTATAAAATTTTCTCTTTTAGTTTGTCAATGTGGTGTATGAAATTGATTTCTGAAATTTAAACTCTTGTGTGGGGTAAATTTTGTTTCGTTATTGTATATTACCATTTTGATAAATACCTAGATTTGCTTTGGAATATTTTAAGATTATTTGCATCTATGTTAATGAAGAATATTGGCCTGAAGTTTTCTTATCTTATAATATCTTTTTCTGATTTTAGTGTTAGATTTATGCGGGTCTCATAAAACTGTTAGAAAATTTTATCTTTTCACTATTTTCTGAAAGAATTTGATTGGGATTAATATTATTTTCTTAAGTGTTTGGTAGAATTCTCCAGTGAACCTATCTGGTCCTGGAGTTTTCTTTTGGGAAAGTTTTTAACTACCAATTCAATGGTTTGTTTTTTTGGGGGGGAGGGGAAGATTAGCCTTGAGCTAACATCTGCCACCAGTCCTCCTCTTTGTGCTGAGGAAGACTGGCCCTGAGCTAACATCCATGCCCATCTTCCTCTATTTTATATGTGGGATGCCTACCACAGCATGGCGTGCCAAGCAGTGCCATGTCCGCACCAGGGATCTGAACCGGCAAACCCTGGGCCGCTGAAGCAGAATGTGCGCACTTAACCACAGCACCACTGGGCCAGCCCCACAAGTTCAATTTTTTTAATAGATCCAGGGCTGTTTGGTTTATCTATTTCTTTGGTGAGCTTTGCTAGTTTCTTTATATTAAGAAATTGGTCCATTTCAATTAAGTTGTCAAATTTAAAGAATCTCAAGAAGACTGGCTGAAAATGATTTTGGTTTTCTAGTGTGGGTGAGACCTGTGACCTGCTTTTAACTAATAAAATATGACAAAAATGAGCAGCGTCACTCCCATGATTATGTTATATTATAAAGATTCTCCCTTAATAACCAACTCATCTGAGTCTCTCTCTCCTTTGCTAGCTTAGAAGAAGCAAGCTGCCACAAATCCTTTAACCACGAGGAACAGAATGTTGCTGACAATCACATGAATGGGGAAGAGGATGTTTCCCTACATAAGAACCCAGCACTTGCTGACTCCTTGAATGCAGCCTTGTAAAACCCTAAGCAGAAGATCTGCTAAAACGTGCCTGTTCTTCTGACCTAAGGTAACTGTGAGAGAATAAGTATTTGTTCTTTCAAGATGCTAATTTTGTGGTAATTTTTTATGCAGCGTAGAAAATTTATACATCTGCTAAACTCACTTATTTCTATTAGCTTTTAAATAAATTTCTTAGTATTTTCTCATTGGACAATCGGTGGTCTATGAATAGTTTCAGTTCTCATTTTGCAATCTGTATGCTTTTACTTTTTGGGTAATACCTTATAAAACTGGCTAGAACCTCTAATGTTGAAATAAAATAGCAAGAATAAACATTCTTGCTTTATTCCTGACTTTATTAGAAAATCATGATTTTAACTGGTACTTTTTTATAGATGCTATTTTTGAAAATCAAATTGAAGAAAGTCCCCTCTTTCATAGTTTGTTACTTTTTTGTGTCATGAATGTGTGTTGAATTTTGTCATATGCTGTTTTCTACCTATATTAAGATAAGCATATGATTTTTTCTTTTTTAGTCTTAATATGTTGACATAAATTATTTGATTTGTAAATAAAACTAACCATGATTCTCTCAAGTTAATCCCATTTAATCATAATAAATTATTTTTTCATATATTGATGGATTTGAATTGCTAAGATTTGGTTAAGAATTTTTTCTTCTTTTTGCAAGATATATTGGTTTCTAAAGTTTATATATCATCTACAGTTTTCATATGTATATGAAATATATAACCTTAGTATCAGGGTATTGCTTATCCCGTTAAAAGCAATCAGAAGTGCTCCATTCTCTTGTATATTATGGATGAGTTTGTGCAGAATTAGTACTACTTCTTTGCCATTTTAACCATATTAAGTATTCTGATCCATGAATGTGGTATTTCCTTTGATTTATTTAGATCTTCTTTAATTCCTATCAGCAATGATATATAGTTTTTAGTCTACAAAACTTGCATTTGTTGATTGTTTATATTTAATTATGTTACTTTTGATGCTATTGAAAATGGATTTCTTTTCTTAATTTCATTTTCAGACCGTTCATTGGTGTTACTCAGAAAAATATTTAAATTCTATGTATTTATCTTGTATTTTGCCACCATGCCGAACTCATTTATTAGTTCTAATAGTTTTTTAAATGAATTTATTTTTTAGAAAGTTCTTTATTTAGATCATGTCATTTGTGGATACAGTTTACTTCTTTCTTTCCAATCTGAATGTTTTTAAATTTGTTTTTCTTGCCTAATTGCTCTGAATAGAACCTCCAGTGCAACGTTGAATAGAAGTGGTGAGAATGGACATCTTGCATCTGATCAACAAAGAAAATATTCAATCTTTGACCACTAAGTATAATATATCTGTGGGTCTTTCATAGATGCCTTTCATCAGGTTGAGAAAGTTCCATTCTATTTTTAGCTTGTCAAGTGTCAAATTTTGTTGAATTCTTTTTCTTCATCTATTGTGATGATCATGGCATTGTTTTTGTTCCTTATTATATTAACATGGTTTGTGATATGGATTAATTTTTAAACCAAGATTCCATGCTTGGGATAAGTCCTGCTTGATTACATTGTATATCCTTTTTAAGACAGTCCTTGGATTATGTTTGTTAGTGTTTTATAAAAGATTTTAACATCTATACTAATAAGGAATATCAGCCTGTAGTTTTCTTTTTGTGTGATATCTTTCTCTGGCTTTGATATCAGAGTAATACTGGTTTCATAGACTGAGTTGGAAAGTGTGCCCTCTTTTCCTGAATTTTGGAAGTATTTGTGAAGGACTGATATTAATTCATCTTTAAATTTGGTAGAAATTACCAAAGAAGCCATCTGGGTCTGGAGAGTTTTAAAATTACCAATTCATTATTCTTACTTGTTATATCTCAATTTGGATGTTCTATTTCTTCATGTGTCAGTTTGGGTAGTTGTACCTTTTTAGGAATTTGCATGTTTAATCTAAGTTATTGTTAGACAATTTCTTAGACTAGTATCATGTGCTTTATAGTAAGTCTTCTTACTTTCTATCTCTCTGGTCACTGGATAAATATTGCCTTGTGATATACAATTAAACATATATTACTTCTCTTTAGTCAGATTCATAAATTCCATAAGGACATCAATCATATGTTATTTTTGTTGCCTTAAGCTTATCTTATTATCTCTTATAAAATAAGTGTTCAGTGAATTGTGAGTGCTGTTGTCCTTATCATCATTATTGTTATCATCACCATCATCATCTCCGGTAAGCTCAATATATGGATTAAAGACTACAGTCCTTGACTTCAAGAAGTTGCCACTATAAGCTTTAAGTAGCAAATACATTTTATCTTACTAACACATCTAATAAGTTGATAATGTCTACTTTTGTTACCAAAACTTAATGTTGAATTTGATCTTAGCAGAGAAGAGTGATGTGCCTAATTACTGATGTCTGTGATGGATAATGAGGAATAATGAAGATTTCAATGCCTTGTATTTGCTGATGTGGTCTAAAGGTGAAGACAGTTACATTTGAATTAATAACTATGCTCTAGAAACTCACCACCATTGCAATAATACCAAGCCAAGAGTAAGAGCATCAGACTCCATGGAACATGCAAGACAGGCTGATCTAGCATTTGTAATGCCATGTTTTTTCCCACAGAGAAATTCTGTCTTCAGATGTGTTGAGCCATATTGACAGGACTTGTTGCAGTTATGACATGAAAATTCCACCTCAGTTTTTGGCAAATGATTCCAGTATCAATGATGTCTGCATCAGCTTATAATTCTCCCTCCTCAAATAACTGCAATATGAGTTTTGATTATTTTAATTTTGTGAAAGGTCTGATAGGTCCAACTTAGGAGAACAGTATTGTTTTTTGTGGTTGACGAGGGGATATGTATGCGTGCTTGAAACTTAGCTGTAGTGATCGTGGTTTATTTCAAGCTTCATTTTGTATAACTGCCCCTGGGATAAACACAGCAACTCACTTCTTTGAACCATCATCAAATGATTACCTTCTTTCTTTGCTCTCTATCTCTTTTTCTTTCTTCTCATATTTTTATGCTTCTTAAGTTCTGTCTTTCTTATTTACAAAAGCACTTCACATTGCTTGACACAAGACAACAGTATTTAAGTTTTGCTCTTCAATTCATTGTGTTTCAATGTTCCTAATTTAATTTCTTCCTATCAACTCAAGAAGTGCTAATAACCAAAATATCATTATAGTAAAGCACACTGTATGGAAATTCTGCATGAAGCCATCATAAATGAATAGGAGAATAATGAAAGCTTAAAAAAAAGAGCATGCCATTAAAATATGATAAATCCATTAATTACCACATCATCATTACAAGCTGGCACGAGGAGAAAAAAAGAACTTTCAGATTAATATCCTGTCAAGCTGAGTCTTTGACTTCTTCCTGTGCCATCCACTCAGTTCATTTACTTTTTCTCTGTCAATGAGAGCCAAATTACTTCCCCAGGAGACTATCATGTGGAGATCTCTCATTATTTCTAAAGATAACCCAGCATTGTAAAAAAAAAACAAAAAAACAAAAACTGAGAGTAAGGCATGCTGTCACATTGAACTGAATCTGAAAACATGAGCTCTTCATTAATGAAAATTATGGATTTAATTTTGATATTCAGGAATACACAGACCATCACTAGGAAGCCAGATATTAATCAACAAATAAAAATTATTTATTGTATATTTATTGACATGTATGCATTGCCACGTACCACAGAGATGATTTTGGAGGAGAAAAAACTTAGTTTTGTTAAACACTAAGGCCTAACTCAACCTGGCATCTATAGAGAGAAGTTTCTGTTCTTGGCGATCGATCTATTCAGTATCCCCAGACTAGGCAGGTTGACCTATGCTTTTGTTGAAAAAAAAAAGAAATACTTAATTCACTTGTTATTCCATCCAGACTGGATAAATTGATTTTTAACTAAGAAGATAAAATGCCTCTCAGGTACATGTGTGCACCAGGTGAACATAAGTTCCAATGAACCAAAGTTAGCAGATTCTAGGGCCTTCCAAACACTTTACACACAAAAAAGAAGAGAGCAAGAAAAGTTTCTTAGAAACTCTGCAACAAGTTTTAGGAAGGAGAAATGACCAGCAGTGTCAGACTCAGATTCTGCTGCGAGCGCTTCCTACCATCTCCAAACTTCGGCACCTTTTCTTCCTCTAAACCAACCTCCATGAGCTTCTTGATTATCATTATTACTAATTTTGCATATTTTTCACATATATTTATGAATATCCTTTATGTTAATATTTCCTTTAGTTATTTTTGATTCTAGGATAATTATCCAGCTTTATATACATGTATATTTTTTTTAATCTAAATTCATTCTATTTCATTCTCCAGATATATACAGATAACTACCACTCATGAAAGGATTTCTTAAACTAGGAATTTGTGGAGTCATTTTTTTTAATTAGTTGCTTTGTAATATTTGGAGACATTTAAAATATAATAATTAGTCATCTATGCAATGAAATTATGAAATAAAATTATATTACCAACTATAACAAATTAATGGTTATTATTCATTGAATTACTTTATTTTACATTATAGATGATTTCTTTCTAAGTTTTGTCTCTCAACTAGAAAATCCAACTAAATACAGACACGATTTCAAATTTCCTTTATGTTAGGAGTCTAGGTGAATTTCGGTAGAACACTGGCCTAGTTTATTTTTCTGTATTTTTCATGCATTTATTTGTTGATTCCTTCTTCACACATTTATTGAGATTCTCCCAAGTCTGGTCACTATTCTAGTCCTTGGAGTCACAAAGATAGATAAGGCTTAGCTCCTGCCCCTAGGAAAGCATAGTCTCATGGTGGAGGCAGACACATAATGTACAAGAGTAAAGTGGGTTACAACAATTATGGAGGTATATGCACAGGTTACTGTGGAAGAGAGAAAGAAGAATAGTTCTGTGTGATTCCAGGGAAACTTCAAGGAGGGGTTTCTTGAAGTTGGATCTCAAAAGAATAAATTAATGGTATTCAGGGAAAAGGGTCAGAGGGACATAACTCACAGGAAGATCAGTATTTAACCAGGGCCATAAGTGTATGAGGGGATGATAACTACAAAGTTAAGCTCAGATTAAGAGACACCTACTATGTTTTTCTAAGGAATTTGGGCTTTATCACATAATCACAGTGAAGTTCTGCATCTTTATTTTCTCACCTCTGCCACTTACTCTTGAGATAATGTGTGAAATTTGCGTAATTTATCTAAATTGCAGTATCTTTATCTCCTAACATACAACTGGAAAGTTTTTCTTTCTAGTCTTGTAATGAATACAGAAAATTATGTGACCATGTGAAGCATGTTTCATGAGTACAAGTGCTCATAAAAGTTAGTGACATCAAAATTTTCATCCTTAAATACAGAACTACTATCATAGATCTGTGTTTTAAAATGGTTCTACTGTGAATTGAAAACAGGAGACATGAAATAGGAGATGAGCAAAGAGTTTAGCACAGGAATAAAAATGGGCAGAGTTAGAGTGCCAAATGAGAGTTGTAGGATGATAATGGGCATTAATATGAGGCTGAGTATTTTAAAACAATAATAATAAATAATAATAACAATAACAACAGCTACCATTACTAAATGTCAAACTCATGAACTTTCCTAGGAACTCTAGCAAATATCTCATTAACCTGCACAACAAATTTTGTGAGAATTATAGTTCCAAATTTTTTATGAAAAATGAAATTAAGGACATGAAAAGCTAAGATAGTTGCCCAAGGAAAATTACCAACATAGAAATGATATCAAATTCTCATTATTTTAACTTAAAAGTAATTTTGTGGTGTGATGTCTCCAAAATGACAACATAAGAGACCCCAGCTATAATCCTTCCAAAAAGAGTAACAATTAGACAGATATCAATGAACAAAACAACTGAGACCTCTGGAGTCCACTTAAGAAAATTTAACAACATTGTGGAACAAAAAGATGTGAGAGTACCCACTCAAGGAGAGAAGGCACACAGCTTCATTTTCCTGCATTATCCTATCCTCAAAGCCAGAATGACACAGCAACATAAAGGAACTTACCAACTAGAAAGAGTTTACTTTACGAGGAAAGGAAACATAGGGTGAATGACCAGCTTCTCCAGACTTCCTGAGCATTGCCAGAAGATCCCACTTCAGTTCCACCCCTCCCAGATTGGCAAAGCTGAGATGTATGAAAATGGTTAGGAACAAGGAAGAAAAGCAGGGTCTACCAATAGCAGGCAAGCAGTGGGAGTGATCCCAGTTCATAGTGACCTGCTCTGCAGAAAAATCCAGCAGATTTACCACTGAATAAACTATTGGCCAGCTCAGCTTCCATGGAGCCCCTGCATGTTTCAATAGTTTTCACCCAACAGCTATTGCTTTCATTGGTGTCAGCCACCTTCATTCCCCCTTGCTGCCTCCCTCCACTTCCACCAGAGACTGAAAACACCACAGCAACCAGCTCAGGCCTCTGCAGCTGCATACATGCAAGAAGTCAGCCTAGACTCCTGCACCTGAACCCCACCACTGTGTGCGTACACAGGCTTAGCCTCTCTAGCAGTGCACATGCATGCCACCAGCCCGAAGCCCTTCACTGGCCTCCACTGCAGTGTGCACACCTAGGAGGAGACTGTAGTTACAGGAGAGCACAGTAACAACCAGGGATCCCACACGTGTTTGAGGGTCTGGATCAGGCCCAGTCTTCTGTCACTGTACTGCACAACCACACTCATCTGCAGCTAGTCCCTTCACCTATGCATCTGCACACCCCTGACTTAATCCTGTCACAGCCCCTACTGTAATGTGCATGCATGGGAGAAGACGGTACAATTGCAGGAGAGAACACCAACAACCAGGGCCCCTGCAGCTTCCAGAGAGCCCGTAGTTGGCCCTGATCCCTGCTGTCTGCCTTGGCACCCACTACTACATGTGTGTTTGCAACTGGCTCCTGTCACCACACAGGAACCTGCAGTTGGCCTTTGCAGCTGAGTATGCAAACCAAAATCTCTGGCCATCACCACTTCCTGACCTGGTACTTAGCTTCTGGAACTGAAGGTGCCAATGAGGTCCCCAACAGCCTTTGCAGCTACTGCAGAACCTCTGGTCCTATTGTGCTCACAAAAGACCACACAGTTGTCAGTACTGTGGACCTCAGTAGCCTGAGTTGTAGGGACATCATGCTCCACCAGACATAGTGCTGCCAGACACTCCCACACTTGATGCCCTGCACCACTAGACTCAGGATCATGGCATGATCCATTGTGCCACTATCTGTAGGTGAAAATTTTCCATTCTTGAAGCCAGTCGATAAAATCTGGAAGAGGTAACTGCTTCTTCGAATGTACAGACACCTATGCATGTCTACAGGGATAATGAAGAATCAGGAAAACATGACTCCACTAAAGAAATATAGTGAAGTATTCAGTAACTAGCCCCAAACACATGGAGATTTAGGTATTATCTGACAAAGAATTCAAAATAAATAGTTCTAAAGATGCTCAGAGAGCTACAGGAGAAAACAAATTAACAATTTAATAATATTAGGAAAACAATACAAGAATAAAATGAGGCATTCAACCGAGAGTTAGAAAACGTAAAAAAAAGATCCAAAGGGAAGCTCTGGAGCTAAATAATTCGATGAATGAAATGAAAGATGCATCAAAAGCATCAACAAGAGAATAGAGCAGATAGAAGAGAGAATCAAGGAAAAAGAGGATAGATATTTTGAAATAACCTAGTCTGAGAAAAAAAGAAAAAGAATTGAAAAGTGAAGAAAGTCTAAGTGATTTATGGGATACTACAAAAAAAAAATATCCAAACCACTGGAGTTTCAGAAGGAGAAGAGAAGGAGGAGAAAGCTTATATAAAGAAATAATGGCTGAAAACTTCCCAAATCTGGGGAGACATTAGGAAGTCTAAGTTCCTGAAGCTAATAGGTCAACCCAAAATTTTAATCCAAAATTATCTTCTCAAAGACATATTAAAATGAAACAGTCTGAAAACAAAAATAAAGAAAGAATTTTAAAAGCAGTAGGAAACAAACATTCTCTCATACAAGCGAACTACTATAAGGCTATCAGTGGCTTTCTTAGCAGAAAACTTGCAGGCCAGGAGAGAATGAAAAGATATATTCAAAATGGTAAAAGAAAGAAAGTGCTAACCAGGAACACTTTACCCAGAAAATTTGTCCTCTAAAAATGAAAGTGAGATAAAGATTTTCTTAACAAGCAGAACTGAGGAAATTCATCACGAATAAATCTGTCTTACATGAAATGCTTAAAAGAGCTCTTCAAGCTGAAACAAAGGGATGCTAATAAATATCATTAAAACATACAGAAATATACATCACATTGGTGAAAGTAAGTATATAGTAAGATTCAGAACACTCTAGTACTATAACATAGTGATGTGTCACTACTTAACTCTAGCATAAAGGATAAAAGACAAAAGTACTGAAATAGCTATAGCTACAATAATTTGATAATGAATACTCAATATAAAACAATGTTAATTATGACATCAAAAGCATAAAATATGAGGGCATAAAGAGTAGAGGTTTTGTAGGTGAATGAAGTTAAATTGTTTTCAACATAAAATATACTATTATATCTATAAGATGTTTTATGTAAGCCTCATGATAACTATAAAGCAAAAACCCTATAGTAGATTCACAAAAGATACAGATAATCAAAGCAGACCACTATGAAAAATCATCAATTCATAAAATAAGGTAGCAAGAGAGGAAGAAAGGAACAAGAGAAATACAAAACAGCTAGAAGACAATGAATAAAATGGCAGTAGTAAGTTCTTACCTATCAATAATTTCTCTAAACATAAATGGATGGAACTATCCAAGCAAAAGACATAAAGTGGTTAATAGATTGGAAAACAAGACCCAACTAAATGGTGGCTACCAGAAATTAACTTCAGCTTTAAGGACACACATGGACTCAAAGGAAGTGATCAAAAAATATATTCCAAACAAGCGGAAAGCAAAAGAGCATGGGTAACTTTACTTAGGTCAACAAAATAGACTTTGAACCAAAAATGGTAACAAGAGACAGAGAAGATAATGATATAATGATAAAGGGATCAATCCACCAAAAACATATAATAATCATAAATATATACACATCCAACGTAGGCACACCTAAATATATTCATGATTTACTAAGATCCGAAGGGAGAAATAGACAACAGTACAGTAATAGCAAGGGACTTCAATACTCCACTTTCAACAATGGATAGATCATCCAGACAGAAAATCAATATGGAAATGGTGGACTTGTACCATGCTGTAGGCCAAAGGGTTTTAAGAGACATATACTGGACATTCTATCCAACAACATCAGAATAAAATTGTTTCTCAAGTGCAAACATAACATTCTTCAGAATAAATCATATGGTAGATCACACATGTTAGCAAATGTAAGATTGAAATTATACCAAGTATTTTTTCTGATGAAAATTGTGTGAATAACAAGAGAAAAACTGTTAAATTCACAAATACATGGAAATTAAACAACACATTCCTAACAACCAATGGGTCAAAAAATTAATCAAAAGGGGAATAAAAAATATATAGAAACAAGCAAACTGGAAACTCAACATATCAAAACTAATACGGTTCTGCAAAAGCAATTCTAAGAGGGAAGTTTATAGCAATAAATGCCTACAGTCAGAAAAAAAGAAAGGCCTCAAAAAATAAACTAACTCTAGACCTCAAGGAACTAGAAAAATAGGAACAAACTAAGCTCAAAGTTACCAGAAGGAAGAAAATAACAGAGATTAGAGGAGAAATAAATGAAGTAGAGACCAGAAACAAAAATAGAATAGATTAACAACAGTAAGAGCTACTCCTTTGAAAAAGTAATCAAAATTGACATCTAGCTAGACTAAGAAAAGAAAAAGCTCATTTTTTAATTGGATTGTTGGGTTTTTTGTTGTTGAGCTGTATTAGTTCTTTGTATATTTTGGATATTAACCCCGTATCTGATATATGGTTTGCAAATATCTTCTCCCAATTGTTAGGCTGTCTTTTCGTTTTGTTGATGGTTTCCTTTGCTGTGCAGAAGCTTTGAAATTTGATGTCATCCCATTTGTTCATTCTTTTCTTTTGTTTCCCTTGCCCGGTCAGACATGGGACTTGAAAATATGATGCTCAGACTGATATCAAAGAGCGCACTGCCTATGTTTTCCTCTAGAAGTTTCATGGTTTCGGGTCTTACATTCAAGCCTTTAGTCCACTTTGAGTTGATTTTTGTGCACAGTATAAGGGAATGGTCTACTTTCGTTCTTTTGCATGTGGCTGTCTAGTTTTCCCAACATCATTTATTGAAGAGACTCTCCTTTCTCCATCGTATGCTCTTGGCTCCCTTGTCGAATATTAGCTGTCCATAAATGTGTGGGTTTACTTCTGGGCTCTCAATAAAAAAATGGGCTAAAAATCTGAACAGAGATTTCTCCAAAGAAGATATACGGATGGCCAACAGGCATATGAAAAGATGCTCAACATCATTAGCTATCAGGGTAATGCAAATCAAAACTACAATGAGGTATCACCTCACTCCAGTCAGAATGGCTATAATTAACAACAAATAGGGAACAACAAATGTTAGACAGGATGTGGAGAGAAGGGAACCCTTGTTGACTGCTGGTGGGGGCGCAAACTGGTGCAGCCACTATGGAAAGCAGTATGGAGTATCCTCAAAAAATTAAGGATAGATCTACCATATGATCCAGCTATCCCACTGCTGGATATTTATCCAAACAACTTGAAAACACAAAGGCGTAAAGATTCTTGCACCCCTATGTTCATTGCAGCATTATACACAATAGCCAAGACTTGGAAGCAACCTAGATGCCCATCAAGGGACGAATGGATAAAGAAGATGTGGCATTTATACACGATAGACTACTACTCAGCCATGAGAAATGACAAAATCAGGCCATTTGTGACAACATGGATGGACCTTGAGGGTATTATGCTGAGTGAAATAAGTCAGAGGGTGAAAGTCAAATACCATATGATCTCACTCATAAGTAGAAGACAAAAACAACAACAAACAAACACATAGCAATGGAGATTGGACTGGTGGTTACCATGGGGGGGGGGAGGGCAAAATAAGTGATGAGGCTCACATGTGAGGGGATGGACTATAATTAGTTTTCGGGTGGTGAACATGATGTAATCTACACAGAATCTGAAATATATTATGATGTACATCTGAAAATAAATAAATGACTTAATTAATTGAAAATAAATAAATAAATAAAAATTAGAGAAAAAAGAAAAGAAAAATCTCAAATAAGTGAAGTAAGAAATGAAACAGGGGACATTACACCCGATACTACGGAAATACAAAGGATCATAAGAGAATACTATGAAAAATTGTATGCCAAAAAATGGGATAACCTAGAAGAAATGGATAAATTCCTACAAACATACAACCTACCAAGACTGACGCAGGAAGAAATAGAAAATCTGAACAGGTCAATAATGAGTAAGGAAATGGAATAAAAAATCAAATTTTCCAGATACATAAGTGCAGGATGGGATGGTTTCAGTGATGAATTATACCAAAAAATTTAAAGAAGAATTAATGCCAATTCTTCTCAAACTCTTTCAAAAAATTGAAGAGGAAGAAATACTCCCAAACTCATTTTATGAGGTCAGCAGTCTCTAACAACAAAGCCAGATAAGGACACTACAAGAAAAGAAAATTACAGAACAATATCTCTGATGAACATAGATGTAAATATTCTCAACAAAATATTAGCAAACTAAGTTCAACAGCATATTAAACACCATGATAAATTGGGATTTACCCCTTGGATGCAAAGATGGTTTAACATATACAAATCAATAAATGTGACACATCACATTAATAGAAGAAAAGATAAAAACATATGATCATCTCAAAAGATGCAGAAAAAGTATTTCATGAAATACATCCTTTCATGATAAAAAGTTCAAGAAATTGGGTATAGAAGGAATATTCCTTAACATTATAAAGGCCACATATGACAAACTCACAGTCTACATAATACTCAATGGTGAAAGATTAAAACTTTTTCTCTAAGATAAGGAACAAGACAAGAGTGCTTGCTTTACCTACTCTTTTTTTCTTCTTTTTTTTTTTTTTTGAGAAGGATTAGCTCTGAGCTAAAATCCACTGCCAATCCTCCTCTTTTTGCTGAGGAAGATTGACCCTGAGCTAACACCATGCCCATCTTCCTCTATTTTATATGTGGGATACCTGCCACAGTGTGGTTTGATAAGAATTACATAGGTCGATGAGCCAAGATGGCGCCGTGAGTAGTCCTCTTTGTCTCTCGCCCTTCGAGTCTACAATTATTTGGACGCTTATCGCTTGACAAAGGATATCCAGACAGCATCTCAGGACGTCTGAGACACCCACGCGACTATACAT